>NC_051155.1:115281348-115581348 GCF_013339745.2 Dermacentor silvarum
AGTTGCATACCTATGCTTCGCCAGCGCCACAGCCGCTAGAGAATGCGTTCCGCCAGAGCTCGTGTTCACGCATTCTTTCTGAATAATGAGCGACGCAACCGGTGGAAATGCTTCGTCTGCCGCTGCTGAACGAGCTGCCTGAGCACGGGCTCAGCGCCGCCGCCGAGCGGACCCTGCGGCTGAGAATTGAGCTTTTTGCCAGAATATATTGTGAATTCAAAACACCGTAACAGCTGTGCTGAAAATTAGCATTAGGGAGTGTCGCAATTTTTGTTGAACCTTTTCCTCCGTCTTTATTGTTTAGCAGTTTCTTTGGCGTGGCAACAGCCTTTTCTCCGCATAGATCTGACAATAGCTATTGACAGCAAGCAGCGCATCCTCACTGCTGTTCCACATACAGATTTATTGCTCCATGGGATCATGCGTCTAATTACATTTATCGCGCTGTTCCTGCAGTACGTTTATTCTGCTATTTTGCATTATTTCTGTAACGTACTATTATGAGCAATATTAAAGAGAAGACAGGAAAGCGTGGCAAATAGACTCGAAGCAGACTCGAAGCGATACGCGTATGTCGCTGTGAAAAACAAAGGGGGAAAGGAAGTCGCTCTTCCACTAACTGTTGGCACTCCCACTACGCTGGCATTTCTACAAAGCAGCAGCTTACGTCATTTCGCCGATAATATGGTATCATCCGACAGCCGAAAAGACGGTAATGGTCGCAGTGACTTACACCTATTCATTTTCTTTTCTTTCCTTCATTCTTTTTTTTTATTCCCGCAACCGCTTGATAGTACTTATAGACCAAGCTTGCCCTGTATTTCAAACCGATTCTTTATTTGAATCGACGCGCCCAGTTGTCAGTGACGCAATATCTAACAGTGTATCACTGTCTGCTGGCGATGCGAAGTTCCGCACTTTGCAGACGCACTGCGAGAATGCGACAGCGGCCGCTGCGTATCACCCATAGCTGGGTCTGAGGGTGTTTTCTACGCGTTCCGGTGTTCCCTTTCATATTGATCCTAATAGTACCTAAGAACCGCGGAACAAGCATGCTTAATTAAGCGCGTGACCAGACGATCCGATGCGTGTGACAGTGACGACGCGTTTGACAGCAGCAAGAACGCACTGCATCCCGTAATGTTGCTTTTTCAGATGTAGACAAGTGGCAAAAAGGGGCTTCGCCACGTCAGCGACACTGCCACAGACAAGAAAAAGAAGAAAAAAAAGAAAAAAATGCGAATCATTATCGAACCGAGATAACCATTCAGCAATGGAAGATTGCGAAGATTGCTGAATGGGTACACAACAGCTGACTTGCAATCGTTTCTGACGGCATTTATGCCACGTGATTTTTGTGGATATTGGCGTTTCTATAAACCAAAACTTGATCGGTTTAACCACTTCCCTGGCTAACCTTTTATCTATAACGTGTTTAACAACAAGGGCAGTACATTTTTCGGTAGAAAAGCGAGCAATCGGGCACGTTGGCACTGATAACATCGAAGTCAGCTACTGCAGATATATTCTCTATCCCGATTGGGCAGAACCCTTTATAAAAGCATTCAGCACTTTATGCAGACAAAATAGCTTCAAAGTAAAGTTTGTGTATATGAACACGGTTGAAAATCGTTTAAACTTATGCAGAACTATGACACTGGATACTACGCTGTAAGTTGCACTACCAATTTTTATGTCTTCATTAGTGGTCTGAATAGCACTATAATTAAAGCAGGCTTCCGAAGAAGCGTCAAGCAAGTACTGACTTGAGTGACAAAGCAAACGGTACGGCATGAAAACGGTACGAAAACAGAAGGCGACTTGAAAAGCGATTCGTGGAGAAGAGTGCCTTTTCTCGGCTTCGGTTAGTTAACAGTTCTGTTAATTTGTAGATAGAAGTTCCCACGTCACTGTCTTTCGAATTTAGAAATTCCGCAACACGTGCGCAACTGCACCAATCACGTAAGTGTATCGGTAGCGGAGCATAATTGCGTCACTGGTCTACTTGCGAGACGAACATACAGTATCGCGTCGAGGGAAACTGAATAGAATATGTTTTCGTGTTGTGAGTACGCGCCACAGTGCTATTGTAGCAGATGCGACAATTGTTGCAGCAGTGATGAGCACGCCGATCTGCGCGGGCGGAGCTGAATGAGGCACGCTGCACTGAACCACACGCATAATCAGTACTGACACAATGGAAGGATGCCTTTAGCTGTTCAGCATGCTTTTTCCTAATGTACCTCAAAGCGTGAAACATGCTAAAACTAGCAAAATACGTCGGATGTACATACATAACAACACCGCTGGATCCGTCTGACGTACCTGTAAAACAAGTTGAAGAGAGACGTCCAACGAATTTTTAGCCACAGCCTTGACAAAATCCATCCAGATAGTGCTCTTGAGAAGAGACGCAGCGAGTCTTGTGTCTAATTGTGAGCGAAAACTACGTTACGTTCTTTTTTGATAGAAGCTCCCGAGCGAAAGTTTTCTCTTAACGATAATTTGTCAATAGCGTTAGTTAGCCTCTGTGTGTTTGTGGGCATATGTGCTGTGCATGCGCTTGCGTGGTCACATTGCAGGCAATATGTATCACCTAGTACATGGACTATAATGCCAGGTGTTTAGTATGGCTCTCACATACAGCATTTCAATCATGTCAGCATCTCTCTCTCTCTCCCGAGCAAAAAAATATTATTTGCTGCTCAAGTTCGTAATGTACAAGGAAAAGAATGCTAAATGTGGTAAAGAAGACGCAGAAATTGTCAAGAGGGCAGGATCCGCGATAACTCGCAAGGTAGCGCATCCTGCATCAGCTTTATGTTATCCCTGTAGCATGTGTTCACTCAACAGTGGCGCAGCTTTGTACTGTCCCTTTATTACATCTTCAACTACGCCGTGACGCCCACTCCACGTGACTGCTACGTCAGCGGCGCGTTTGAACCAATGCGTACGCACCTAATATGTCTGCGCCACCGACGAAAACTCTCCTCGTTTTCCGCGGCAGTGACGGGTCTTCGACGTAAAGTGCCTGAGGACAGACTGCACCACCATGCACCAGGCGTCGTATGTTGTACAAGCACATGCAAGTCAAATAAAGTTGGAAGGCACACGGAATTTGGTTTCAGTGTCGTTGATCACCTTCCCGAAAGTGTCCCGAAGCTCACTCTTCTATGAATGATCCACTTGAAAAGTATGAGATAAAGAACCTTATAACTCTCTCAATTGCAGTAATCTTCGTCTGAGTTTTGGCTAGTGATTTCCTTTTCATATTCATGCAGACTGTACACCGTAACGGGGTAGTAATCACTTGCAACAATACAAGTATTGATGAACACACGCTGTAGAGCTCGCTTCAGGAAAGAAATATATCTCGATATTTTTGTTTGTTGCCACCAGCAACTAAATTAGTTAACCGTTGCGCGCGTCTATTCTTTTCGCGTGCGCCTGTGAAGTAATATCACAGCACGCGCAGTGATATTGTTGGAAGCAGTTTACGAGCCGCCAAAAAAAAAAAAAACGATCGTTCGAGTTGCGGTCTTGCTATGTAGAAAAACTAGAAAAAAAGGAGCATAAGGCGAAATTCTAGAACTAGAATAAGGTAAAAGGAAAAGAGAATGTTGATGCAGCCGTTCCTGGCACTTCTCATCCTTTGGGTTCGCTCTTTCTACCTCTTTTTTTTTCTTGACTGTGCAGCCGCACCTGACAAACGACAACAAAGGGGCACACGATTTCAGTCGGTAAGTGCGTCTGATAAAAACTTGACCCAACGCTGCCGTGTATGGCCAGCCGTTCCTGTAAAGCGTATCTGGACAGAATTGATAATTCACCGAAAAGAGGCCAACAATGCACCGTGAAAGAAAGAAAACCATAGCATACAGCAAGCAGAGCATCAACGTTAGTGTACTAAAAAGGGCGAAATAAGACTTTTTTTATTTTATTTCTTCCAGAACGTCAGATACGCGGGAAAGAAAGGCGGAAACAGGGAATCCAGGGGAAAAAGAACGTAATGTGAGGCACAATTGTTGGCGCTAACGGTAGATACTTTGCCAGCCTGCGTTGGCAAGGAGAGAGAGAGAGAACAAACTGTAGTTGTGCACGTAGAAATTGTGTTGGCAAGGAGAGTTTTCTTCAAAAATACTGAGAAGACAAAGACATGAAGATATTCCAGGAAGTGGGGCCAAAAAAAGAAAGCACGAAAAAAATTGTAAGGATTCACTGCCGCTTTTGGTGTCCTGATCTCCGGCTGTCAGGGGAACGCGGAACGGGAAACGCACTACGCGAACACAAAAGCCGGGCCAGACCACTGCTACTCTGTCTAATGTCGTTCTTGGTGCCGCTGTCGTGATGGGAGGCTCTGGGCGGCAGTGGACCAGCCGGCAACGCTTCGTAACTAGAGCAAGCGAACAAGGCTGGTTGTGAAGGACTTCCAGTACAACTGAGGAAGCTTACCACAGTTGTTAAGTTTTAGGGCAGTGCATTAAACAATGTGACGAAACATGGCAAAGGGAAAGCATACGATGGGCTTAAGCAAACACACTGGAAGACGTCGTCGGCTACGCAAACGGAAGAGCGACGTTCTGTGGCTGCTGTTGTTTTCAATAGAATATTCAAGAAATTACAACGATAATCAAATTGTTGGAACAATAACTGCTGTGAAGTGATTCACCAATTTTCAGGATTACACTCTTAAGCCCCGACAAATGCGGCAGTTCTTGCAGTGCTCCACAACACCCTAAAATATCTAGTTGCTTAATGTGAGTTGAAGCATATAATTTCCGCCTAAACAGCCAAATAATCGCAGACAACAATTAGAAGGAATCTCAGCAGGCAGTCATAATGTATTTCCTCAGACCTGTGCACACACACAAAGGAACTCAGGAGTGTCACAGTCGTTCAAGCAGGTCGCTTGTCCGGAGGAACCTCAGCAGCGCGCTCATCGCCTTCTGGCGTGAAGACCGCGTCAGCCGGCACTCTAGGATCGTCTGCTCAGAAAGCGGCCGGTCATCGATGCGCGCCAGCGTCGTCACGAGCGTCTGTCTCCTGGAGCTGTAGCGGGGACAATGACACAAGATATGTTTGATTGTTTCCTCGCTGTCGCAACTATCACCGGTAGCACCGTCAGTCATTCCGATAAGGCAAGCAAACGCATTCGTAAACGATACTGTTTACCACCTGTTTGAGCAACAGCATCGCAAGCAGACAATATTTCAGCATTTACGTTACAATCTCCCCCTTTATAGGGACGCTTTGCGATCCAGAATGAAACATGAATAGCAGACTTCACAGACTCCAGAATGGAACGCAGCTCCGCGCTCCACGTTCGCTTACAGTACACTGTATCACGGCGCCTAACCACTTCACTCCATAAATCCTGCACCTAATAAGTCTCAGCGACTTTTAGCGGGCTCACAATGTAGCCTTTAATACCGTATCAGGCGGCGAGTCTGTGCCGTGGTTCTATGACTAGCAGCTACTCAGTGTCTGAGGGGGAAAATTGTGGCCAGCTGGACGCTAGCGGTGCCAAGTCTGAACAGCAGAGCTGGGCGACATTCCTTAGCAACTAGTTCATGTAGGCTTCACGTCCCTTTACTTGGCTTTTTCTAGGCAGGGTTGGGCTATCAGGCTAAGGCCGGGCGTTGACGCATGGCTTGATTCTCGCGCTCTCGGTATTCCGGATCGGCTCAGCGACGTCGCATATCGGTATCTTTGTTAGCTAAGTAGGCTGGATCGGCACGAAGACGGCGATTCCTTTCCCGCGTGGTTCAAGGCGTTTCTCTCGTCCGGCAGCCTCTTCTTCCGGCGTCAAGGTGCGCTTAGGTCGAGCCATATCTCGGTAGAGTGGAGAAATTCCCGGGCGCCGGTGCGCGCACGCTTTCATTAGCGCGACCACATGACTAGGCTGAACACGTGCTCGGCGCAGCTGTGACGTCAACGTCCAGGCTCCTTTCTCGCGAGCGAGCCACGCGCGCGCTCCTCCTCACTCAATTAGTTTTAGCGTTGCTCATCGGAATTTCGCCAAGCTTAAAAAGCTCGGCTGTTAAAAATTCAGTGGTGGTTTAGCGGTAAATGCGAGAAACATGTCCTAGCATTCCGTCGCACCTCGTTGCCGTCCCGGACCAATCATTTAAACTCCGTTCACCCCATTGCAAACTGTTGTTCAGGAGCTCTCTCGACACACGTCCTGCCTCTTCGAGCAGCAAAGTGCAACTGGTGATGATCCAGAGCTGAACGTCCTCAGTTGGACATTACGGGGTGATAAATGCTTAACTGTACTTTGCTTTTAGAGACGACAGTCTTTCTTGGGCTACCTAAACGCGAAAGCTTTGTCTGTCTGTCGGTCGATTAAACCGCCCGGCCAAAACGGACCAAGCTACTAGCACTGGTGGCGCGGGGTCATCCACGTCAACATTATAGAGCGAAAAGGGGAGGACGCTAGGGGGCGCGATGTAGAGAAGTCGCCTTTGCATCGAGCTCCGACGTAAATGTCCATATCTTCGGAAGTTTGAGCCCTACAGGGAAAATTCAAGAACGAGAAGAACCGCGAACACCAGGGGATCACGGAACTACCATCATCAGCACGGTAGGACCACTTCTCTGATCTCTGGAAGAGTTTTAATTTTCGAGGCGGCAACGCCACCAGCTAAGCCTAGCGTCGAGGGAACGCAACGGCGTAGCAGCTCGCATAGCTGCTGCGCCAGCCCAAGCATGATGCAGCCACGGACAGCGGCTGCAGAGTCGGCGGAGACGCCGGCAGAAGAGAGAAACGCCGAGGCAACGCAACGGAATAGCAGCTCGCACAGCTGCTGCGCCGGCCCAAGCAAGACGCAGCCACGGATAGCGGTTGCAGCGTCGGCGGAGACGCCGACAGGAGAGCGAAGAAATGGAGTTGCAACAACTGTGGCAACTGCAGGAAGGGACGTACAGCCAACGTCCTCGGATGGAAATCATGCAGAAAGAAGACCTCCCCACGTAGAAGAGGAGGAAGGAGAAAAGATGGACGTCGGCGCTTTCGCCGATAAAGAAGAAACCCAAGAGGGCTGGTGCCGCTCCATAGGCGGCAGATACGTCCCGGAGGAGAAGGTGGAAGAAGTATTAGCAAGAAGAAGGGAACGAAAGCACCTAAACCTGAAGAAAAACAAGGCCATGGCAGAGAGGGCGGTAGACAAGCTTGAAGTTCGCCTGCCAATGGGCACAGAGAAGATTATCCTCCGACCAGCAGGAGGAATCGACAGCATAAAGAAGAAGCTGGGGGTTTTCGCCGGAAACGCCATCCTGGAGGCGGCAGGGCTACCTCCCATGGCAGAAGAGGACATTGTCTTCAACAAAAACAACCAAACGATCCTAATATCAACCCCGAACAAGGAAAGGGCAGAGGCATTCGCCAAAATCAAGAACATTCGTGCCGGAGAAGAAGATATCGAAATGACTGCCCACCCGGCGATGCCCGAGGGGGGCAAAGGCGTCATCTACGGGATTAACCTAGAGCTGACAGAAGAACAAATACACAAGGCCTTGGACAACCCACGGAATCCAACGTATACGGCAGTAAGAAGACTAGGAAGGTCATCCGAATCGGTCATCATTAACTTCAAAGATCTGGAAGTACCGAAGACCGTAAAATTTTTCAGTCAATGGATTCCATGTCACCTATATAAGAAAAAGTACGACGTGTGCTACGCATGCGGCAAGATTGGACACAGACAAGACGTCTGCCCAGATCCAAGAAGCACCCGCTGCAGAGGCTGCGGGCTAAGAAATCCGCCGGAGGAGCACGCCTGCGAGCCGAAGTGTCTGCTCTGTGGGAAGAAGCATCAGTTAGGGGACCCGACTTGCAGGGAACTCTACAGGAAGCCCCACTGGGTTAAACAACGCGACGCGGCCCGGGCCGAGGCCAGGGCCGAACAAGAAAAGGGAGGGGCGACCGCGGGCAGAAGCAGGCCGACATCGAAGGTCGCGCTACCGCCTGCGGCCAAGAAGCAACGATCCGAGTCCAGGGACAGAAGTGCATCCAGGCCGCCACCCAGGGACAACCAGACCCACTGGCCAGGCCTCCAGAAACCAGGGGACAAGCGGACCCACTCTGGTATGCCTGTCAGCTTCGCAAGCGCGGTCTCCCAAGGTAGGACACCAGAATTAGAGGCACAGGCCAATTTATTTAAGAAAGAGATAGAAAAGAGAGACGAGGAAAATAGCCAACTAAGAGAAATAATCAAAACCCTTACGGAAACAGTAAACCAACTCAAAGAGCAAGTTGGGCAGCTAACGAACCCAACAGTGCGAGCTACGCAGGCGGAGCCAACAAGGCCGCTTACCCCAGTCCAGAGAATAGCCGCCCCCCAGGCGCAGGACGAGGGCAGCATGGTAGTAGATACGGTAGGCACCGCAAAAAGAAAGGCAGAGGGGCATGAGACGCCTCCACTCGAGAGAAGAAAAAAAATGAACAGAAAGATTAACGAAGACGAGCTAGAGGCACGCCTCAAGGAACACGAGGAAAGCATGCTAATCAAACTAAGCGTTATCATAGATAAGAAACTCCAGGCTATATCAGATCATATGAACGCACTTCTGACCGCACTAGGAGGCGAAGAACGAACTCATCCTAATCCGGAGCCTCCCTCGAGCTCGGAAGCCGCCCGCTCTTCCTCATCATGGCCAGGACAGGAACTATGATTTGGCAGTGGAACTGCAGGGGCTTCAAAAAGAAAAAGGCGTTGCTGCAACAGCACATTCTAAATCAAGGAGAGCCTCCGCTTGCCGTGGCGTTACAAGAAACAGGAAAACCCCCTATTAAAATTTCAGGGTACCGCACATTCGACAACGGGAGAGGGGAGAACTGTAGAGTAGCCACCCTAGTTAAGAATAACATAGCGGTAATTGAACACGACGTGAGCACGGACGAAGTGGAGGCTGTACTCGTAGAAATCCTTACCGGCAAAAAGAATAGGGGAAGCATATTTGTCCTGAACGCATACAGCCCCCCTCGCCACAAAAAGGCACAGTTCGAGACCGCAATTAAGAAAGCGCTGAGGGCAGCAAAATCGTGCCCCCTACTGGTATTAGGGGACTTTAATGCAAAGCATCACGAATGGGGCTACACCAAAATTGACAGGAAAGGTAGAATGCTGTGGGAAGCCATTCAGAAGACAGGACTCTCGCTACTAACGGACCCGAACGAGCCAACCAGAACGGGTAACAGCATCTGCTGTGACACAACACCGGACCTAACACTAGGGCACAGGACGGGAAAAACATCGTGGAAGAACACGGGTGAAAACCTCGGCAGCGATCACTTTATAATTGAAATACAAATCGATAGGAAACTAGGGGTGCCCGTACATAAGCCAAAACAGGCCACCGCAACGGACTGGGATAAATTCAGGGATATCAGATCAACAGCAGATTTAGGCGAAATCGGAGACATAACAGAGTGGACCTCAACCGTCGTCTCACACGTGAAACAGGCCACCGAAACGGTACAGGGCGAGGACCTCCCATTCAGATTAGACAACAAGCTTAGAAATATGTGGAACCGAAAAACAACCCTCGAGAATAAGCTAAAGCGCCAGAAGTGGAACCGGAACCTAAGGAAGAAAATAGCCGAGCACAATAAAGAAATAGAGAGTTACGCCTTCAAACTAGAAGAGAAAAGGTGGGATCAAAAGTGCGACGAGCTAGAAAAGAATATGAGCCGTCCCAACACGTGGCAGATGCTGCGCCACCTCATAGACCCCACCAACACCAAAACCCACGCCAACATAGAGCAAATCAAGGCAAGATACAAATTTGACGGAACCGATGAACAGCTCATCGACCGACTTAAAGAAATCTACATAGGCCCCGCATGCGCGGCAGCGGATACAGAATATCAGGGAGCGGAGAATCCGCTGCTGGACGAATCAATTCTAGTAGCAGAGGTCAGAGCCGCGCTCTTTGACATCAAAAAGAACACAGCCCCTGGCCCAGACAAGATCACATACGGTATGCTAAGGAACTTAGACGACGACTCTATAGTTCACCTTACAGCTTATCTGAACAAAGTGTGGGAATCCGGGGAAGTCCCTAAAGATTGGAAACATGCCAACATCATTTTAATCCATAAGAAGGGCAAAATCCCGGGTATAGAAAATCTCAGGCCTATTTCACTGACCTCGTGTCTAGGCAAATTAATGGAGAAAGTAATTCAGAAGCGACTAAGTCGATTCGCGGAAGAAAACAGCATCTGGCCCCACGAGATGGTAGGTTTCAGACCGCACCTTAGCGCTCAAGATACCATGCTAAGACTGCAACATGATATTATAGACAAACGAAAGACCAAAGATACGAGAGCAATACTGGGCATAGACTTAACCAAAGCGTTTGATAATGTCAGCCACTCTGCCATCCTCGACGGCCTGTCAGATGTTAACGTAGGGCAGAGGACTTTCGACTACATAAAATCTTTTCTCAAAGATAGAACAGCGACCCTGCACATGCAGAGCCTCAGCTCAGAAGAGATTAAATTAGGAAACAGGGGCACCCCGCAAGGAGCCATCCTATCCCCCTTCCTATTTAATTTAGTTATGAAAGACCTCCCGCGAAAGTTAGGAAAGATCGAAGGACTAAAGACGAGTGTCTACGCAGACGACGTCAACGTTTGGCTCAATGAGGGCAGCGATGCGTCTATCGAAGAAAGGCTCCAGCGGGCAGCCGACATCATAGACTTCCATGCCAAAAGTAAAGGACTGAGCTGCTCCCCGACGAAGTCAGAACTACTACTAATCAGGCCCAGGACGAGGACAGACAACGCATCTCCTCCCAGAATCTCGATAGACTTAGACGGGAAAGAAATTCCGCAAGTAGATGAGATCCGAATTCTGGGCATGCTCATAAGCAAAACAGGAAACAACCACACGACTATAGCTAAACTAGACGTGCACGCAAACCAAGTGGTAAGCATCGTTAGAAGAATCTCGGCCAGAGGCAGAGGGCTAAAGGAGAAGAACAAGTTAAGGCTGGTCCAGGCCTTCATCTTGAGTCGGATCTGCTACTCAACCCCATTTCTTAACATCAAAAAAGCAGAAAGAAACAAGTTAGACGTAATAATAAGGAAATGCACGAAACGTGCACTGGGACTACCAATCTCGACCTCAACTGAGGCCCTAGAGGGAATGGGGGTGCATAACACATGGCAGGAGTTAGCGGAAGCGACGAGAACGGCACAACTCGAACGCCTGAGTCTAAGCGAGACAGGACAGCAGATACTAAACTGGGTAGGACTACAAGCGAACAGAGGAACTAAATATCAGACGTTCCACATTGAGTCCAAAATTAGGAAAGCTCTCACGGTCGCACCGATACCTAAGAACATGCACCCACAACACGATCAGGAAAGACGCCAGCACAGAGCCAAACACTTGACAACAAAGCTAAGCAGAATGCCACCCGAGATGGTTGCCTTCACAGACGCCGCCCTTGGCGGAGACGGAAGCTCCGTCTCAGTGGTAGTCGACGGGTCCGGAGTAGAACAGGGCGCGATATATACAAGCGGAGTAGACGCCACGGCAGCGGAGGAAGCAGCGATCGCTCTGGCGTGCGTTAGCACGGACGCGAGGGTGATCGTTAGCGACAGTAAATCGGCAGTAAGAAATTTCTGCAGAGGCAAAATATCAGACTACGCGTACAGCATAATATCGAAAGGTCACATAGATAGAGGGATCACCATAACCTGGGCCCCCGCTCACTGCAACATAACAGGAAACGAAGCCGCCAACGCCCTTGCCCGAGCGCTCATTATCCGGGGGGGGGACGGCGGCCTCAACCTAACTTTAAGGTCGAGGTGCTCGTGACCTACCACGAGATCACAGAGCACTACAGATTAGGACGCCGGAAATATCCACTCCCGGATAGGTCCCTCACGTCCGCAGAGGCGGTCACCTGGCGCCGCCTGCAAGCCAAGAACCACATGTCTCCCAGATGGAGATACCTCACGCAAACGGGAAATCCGGAGGACCAATTCTGCAGATTCTGTGATAAGATAGGAACTTTAAGGCATATCCTATGGGAGTGCAGCTACTCCCCGGGATATAATTTATTCACGGATGAACAAGCATGGGAGACCGCGCTTCATAGCGAAGACCCGGCGGCACAGGCCAACATTGTCCGTCTGGCAGCTGAAGCGGCAAGCCGCTTCGTCTACTAACCCCTGCCCCTTGGGGTGCCATCGGGCTCCCTGGACGCCTACGAGCGGTACCGGAGCTCCGGTGTCACCCCTTACGAACAATAAAAGTTTACTCACTCACTCACAGAGCGAAAAGGAAACATCAGGCATATTTGAGCCAAAATATATGTTTATAACCATGAGCCGCAGCATACGTTTAATTAAGAATACACATTGGACTGGCTTTTACGTTAGTAAATGAAAAATAGACGGGCTAGAAATGGTGTCGAAGAGACGCTACGCGTTAAAAACAAGCCGACTGCAGCCGCGGCTCTAGCTGTAGCCGGCCTTAAGCCAACAGTAATAAAACGTCTCAACAGATGGCACGAGAACAGGGCGAACGCGGGAAATTTGCATTGAATTCAGCAAAACGTCCATTGCATCCATCATGGGAGGAGTGAGAGGGGAAGGCAAGAGCGTGAGGGGTGGGAGGGGGGAGAAGAGACGGTGTTAAGTATCGTCTTTCGACGTCATTTGCAGCGAAGCATGCAGATCTGCGGCAATTTTTTTAAATCAGGTGTTGCAGTTAGCATATTTCCAATCCTTGAGCTTGAACATTCAATGAAGCCGACATTGCATGCACGAGAAATCTACACAGGTATTGAAGTAATTGAAAAAAACTCATTAATAACTTCCTAATTATTTACTTTATGGTACATATTTCAGTTTACAAATTGTACACTCTAAGAAGAAAAGGAGGAAATGGGGTATTGAGGTTACTCCTTTAGGGGAGGAACTGATCTGCCACAACCATTCCTCCCTTTAGGGGGTAAGTGAGAGGGGATGAACTGTTACTCCCCATGCGGAGGACTAACAGTTGCTCTTTTCCGATGCTCCTCAAGGGAGTAACGGTTATTCTTTCCGATGCTCCTCGAAGATGGAATTAATTAAATTAGCCATTTATTCGCTAATAAAAAAAATTACTGGGCGAAAAAAAAACGCACCTGCAAGTAGGACTCGAACTCACGTCCTCTCGCTTACAAGTCGGATACCCTAACCATTCCACCATGGCAGCTCGGTTGACAAAGCACGTTACCGAGTCGAGGTTAACCAGCTTAACGCAGGTGCGGCAATAACAGAAGAGACTCGGCATTTGGTGTATGCTATGCCGGGAGAGTCTAACGTTGCGCATACTTACAAATCTAAGCGACTACATAAAGAAAGCTGCCCGATTATTCTTACGTTATTTAAACTGAGACATTACGTGATCTTCGTGTAGCGAGCGCAAACGGGGCACGCAAGACGACAGAGAAGGACAACTTCTCTATCGCTTAGCTTGCCCCTTTTGAGCTACACATCGCTTCAGTTAAGTTTATAATCTCCTTGGAACGAAAGGAACTCCTTAGGTACTACTGGCCAAGAAAATCTGGTAATCCATTTATGACTTGCGCGCTTAATGCGTATCGTTCACTTATGGTGTACACGCACACGAAGTGCACGGCTCTTCAGATTCCACCTTTTAAATGTCAGGCAATTTTCTCACGAAGATGCAAAGTGCTGCTTTACATCTAGTTCAGATAGACAGTACACGAACTTCCAACTATTCATGATATATAGACAATACCGCGTTCGCCGCATCACTCCACGAGACGGACGAAAACAGCAAAGTGCATGGGGAGTAACTGTTGCAGTTCGTCCTCGCCGTTGCTCTCTTTCGGAGCAGGGATTGTACACTTACTCTCCAAAATTCGCACACGCCACGCACACTCCTGCAGTTACTCCCTTGAGGGACGAAAGTGCCGTTTTTTGGACTAACTGTGCAGTTACTCCCGTTTTCCCCGGAATATTTCTTAGAGTGTAGCCGGTTACTTCGCAAAGAATACTCACTATCAACAAATTTTGAGGATGGCACTGGTTTCGAGATATCCGCCATGAAACGAGCGGTAAATTGGCACCGTTGTCCCACACAGTTTTTCATCAAAAGGCCTTTTTGTGCATTGAACAAAATGTAACCATCGCATACTTTGGCAACGAACACCTCGAAACTAATCTTACGCTGAAAACCCTTTTTAACTCAGCAGTGCGCCTTGGAAGCACACCGGCTACAATTCGTAAGTATTAAGATCTGCCTAAAGTAATTAATTAAACAGTGGATTAGTGAATTTCTGCTAATAGGTTCAATATGTGTTTCGATTCCTCGTGCAAGTAATGTTCACCGCTTTGAATATTCCAGCTAGAAAGAATGAAATTGTGGTACTTGCGACAGGTGATTGTTAACAATTCCGTAGATCGTCCAAATAAGTACGTGGTATATATATATATGATGACTGTTGTCGGCGAGAGACCGGCAAGGCGGCGGCTCCGGCGAAATTCAAGCGCTTGGGACTCCGTAGTACGTCGACGTCGTGTACCCAGCACCTCCACCACTCTGTTACGGGTTATTCTGTTAGGAGAGGGTTTATTGGGACACGACGTCCCCGACGGTCTTGAGCGCCAGCCTAGGTTCCGTGAGCCCTTGGCAAAAAACGTCCTTTCTTCCACACCTCTTATCTGCCTTCCACTACAGCTTATGGCATATACCCAAATAACACAACACTTTCACGCCTGTCACAATATATATATATATATATATATATATATATATATATATTGTTACAGGCGTGAAAGTGATGTGTTATGGCAGATACCCAAATAAGACAACACTTTCAATATATATATATATATATATATATATATATTCATTGCTATTCTCTGCAATATATATATATATATATATATATATATATATATATATATGCGTCTACCACGTCACCGGCTTCTTACAGATCTCACACATGCACTTTTTCGGCTTTGACGCTCCTAATGCTATATCCTAATGCATTATACGGTCAACCAAATCTACCGAATCGAACATGACAATACTACTGGTTACGTTCCATTAGTGAGATATAATTTGCCTCCAAAGCACTCCTCCAAATTTTCTCTCAAGCTTAACACTAACCGTAACTTCATGCCTGTTGATTATTCCGGTAGAGTGGTTTCTTTTACTACACACACCACGTTGGAAATGGCAGCGTTTCTAGGAATTGATTGCGAACGGCTACCAACCTCGTCTGCGTTAGTGCGTCGCACTGGCCTTCGTCGCTGCGGTTTCAAGAGCAGCAGCACGGTATAGTAGCACGAGCAGGGAATAGAAGCCGCTACACGACAAAAAACACCACGAAAGAAGACGGAAACAAGCACGCTAGCAAAGCAGCAGGGCGCCAGAAGAAAAAAAAAAAAAAACAAGACGAATGGTGTGTGCGCGCATGTGTAAAGGGGGGGGGGGGGGGGGGGGGCGTACAGGCTGCGTAACTGTAATCCCTAAAACTACTCACCACGCACTGTGTCCTGTGCGCAGAAGGGAGCAGCATGTCGGGCAAATGGTTTGCGGTGTGGGAACCGCATTAACTACTCCTCTGTGGCACCACAAGGGACGTCTTTCAGTGCGACATGTTGTGGGCGACACGCAACGGAAACCATGCGTTGCAACGAGGAGGACGACACGAAGCCGCCTGGCGGCCATGGTCGTCACACTTGTCGTCCTCTCCCTCTTTTGCTCTGCCCGCTAGTTTGGTCTCGTGTTTTTTTTTTCCCCTCACTGATATGCCTTATTGTCCTTCAATTAGGCACTCGAAGTAATACGGCCGGCACCGAAAAAATTGCCCAACCGTATTTTCTTAAGCACTTTCATGATTTAACTTACAATACCCGCATCCACCTCTGTCTGCTTCTTTTATTTCCTGCTTTTTTTTCACTCTCATTTTCTGGACTCGCAGAATTCTTTATCAGGAAGCTAGCTGTCTGGCAGGGCAATTTATTGCTCCTGAAGCGGTGGCGCTTGTCCGAGCGCGCAGGACCCCTTCCTAGGCTAAATGTACAGGAATAAAGGACAAACACGTGTCTGAGCTCGATTGTCCCACTCTCGTGCTTTTCGTATTTTATTTTTACAGGAATAGGGAAACTATACTGCTGCTTCCCTTTGGATGTCACCAAATTCAATAAGGTATACGTAGGATGCAATCGGGACGTTATCCTTCCCTATAAGTGAAATACAACGGGGCGAACATTATTTCTGCGATTCTGCGAGGTATGCATTGTCTACTTTTATAAAACTAACGCTATAAAAAATAGTAATACAATATCGGTGCTTTCATCGGAGAGCGGCCGCATGTTGATCAAAGCATTCACATAGCAATGTCAGCGATAAGTACCGCATGGTACAAGTACGCCACAATTTGGGAAAGCTTTAAAAACGATTGCGTTTGCTTGTCCGACTCACAGGGATGCATATGTTAGGGAATGTTAGTTTCACCAACAATCAAATGAAGAGGCGAAATTTTCGAAGTTTTTCTTTATCAAGAATATACTATTTTATTGTTAGGCATATGCGTTCGCCAATATTTTATAATTCGAAAGACTTTCGTCACCGTATATGAAGTGAAACATATTGACAAGCATCAAGTAAAAGTGAAACTGTGTCTATCACAGGTATCCTTTTCCACTAAGTTTGTCCCAGCACAAAATTGGCGGGAAAAAGAAAAAAGGACGGTTGATCACAGTTACCGCAACTAAGCCAAAATGAAAAGAACTCTTATTTCGTGGAAACACAACACTGGACAAAAACGTCGCCAATACCCAAACTCGCTACTTGGGAATTTCTTATGTTTTCTCAGTTTAACCCCTTCTGATATCTGTAAAACCCGTTGAAACAAAGCTTCGTGTCAATGTTTCGTCTTCCTTCATTTTGTACGTACTTCAGCCCTGCGGTATTTCTTTAGCATTCACAATGAAAGCACGCACTGCCATGTGTTTTTCTTTCATGAAATACAAAGACTTCATTTATGTGGCGCTGATTATCCACAATGACATCACAGTGCGTGACATGGTGCATTTGTTAGTGCGCTGCGTCAGTGCCTTATTTTTCATTATTACTGTGGCTGGTATCAATTACGTTCCACTTTGTACCTTAATGCGAACCATGGAAGACGCCCACAGTACCCCTCGGTGTACAAATTATCCTAATCATCACTTCCCGCTTGCACCACTCTTCAATCTCTTTTTGAAGGTGATTTCAAGGGGCGCAGGGCGTGCACGAATAGAAATCAGCCGCCAGCGAATAATTCCTGATTATGCGCCTGAGAGATTCCCATTTTTGGCGCACCCGTCTAACCCTGCCCTGGAAGATAGGACTAAGGACGCGAAGAGGAAGCAAATGAGGAAATTACAGGCGGGCTTTATTCGAAGGCTGCCTTTGTGAGTCTTTTTCTCGCGGGGCCTAAAAGGGTTACAGCACCCTCACGGAGGACGTGCGGGAGTTTTCACGCGCCAAGGAAAGGAGGGCTCCACGTTGCCCGCGCTATACTGGCGATAACAACTGGAGACTGGAAAAATACATTCCGACGCTCAGCTGAACAAACCTGAGCACTACGAGTGGCCGTCGTAAAGGGAAGGAGTCATCATTTCTTTAGTTCGCCTAACTCCTAGCACGGCTCTGCTCTGGCACAGGCGGACTGACTGCGACGTGATCAGAATACCTTAAATCCAGAGGCACCGAGACATTTTCCGGAGAAACAAGCACTCTGTATTCTTTTGTTTCACCCCGTGTCGTCCCCATTTCGGTGCCCTAAGCCTCCTTACTGAGCACGTGCTTCTAGACCATGAATGCTTCACTGATTCGCCTTCAGCGTCTCTCTAGATAAAGCAAACCAGAATGCTATCGCCTTCCCTGAACAGCCAGCAGTAACCTGGGAGATCTAGGAGCAATGACCGGAAAGTAGGCCGGGGGGTTTGAAACGGGCAGTCGTTCGTGATGTAGCGCTACTACTGTAATTTGTGTGTGTGTGTGTGTGTGTGTGTGTGTGTGTGTGTGTGTGTGTGTGTGTGTGTGTGTGTGTGTGGTTTTTTTGCACTTTATGACGCTTCAAGGTTTGTAGTACTCAACTATTCATAGCAATAGGAAGTAACGATGAGATACCAGCAAAGTTCATCAAAGGCTAATAAACATCTAATACCATCGTTTAAAGGAGCGTTTGTGCATCCAAACACGAAACATTCAGACTAACATATTGAAAACTGTGAGTACGTAATGATGTTAGTTTGGGAATCGTCTATCCCAGCGAAGAAAAGCCGAAAAGCAGCGTTGACAATAGTAGCATACTGTTGCCAGTAAATTGGGTTCATGAAAAAGAAGAGGTTTAACTTTCCGAAACTACGATATGAGTATGAGGCACACCGTAGTACGGAACCCTGCAAATCCCCCCCCTGGGGTTGGTCCGTAGCCATTGCGAAGATGGTAATGTCGGTGGAATGAGGGCGCTTGCGCTCTCTCCTGGTGAAAGGTTCTATTATAAGTTTGCAGAAACTTCACAGTGATTACAAAGTCGAACGCACTTCATTCCAGCTATTCTCGGCCTGACGAAATCATGTCTGTGTAGTACGTGCAGAAAGTTTTCAGAACAGGACTGTTTTTATTTTTGGAAGTTGTAAAGAGAGATAAGAGGTAAAGGAAAGGCTTAGAGGTTAATTGGATGGTGCAACAGGTTCGGTAACCTGCACCGGAGAAAGTAAGATAAGGGATGAAACGAAGGAAATTAGAAGGGAGGAAGCATATGACGGAAGAAAAAAATGGAAAGAAACCAGGCAGAGTTGAAACTAGCGTGAGAAGTATATAAGGTGTACTCATTGATGAGATTGTTTCTTGAAACTACAATGCGCAATATGCAAGTGATTGCAGGTCAAAGCCATTGCAATAACCTGAGAGACATCAAACGGACCAGAATAATTGAAACGAGAAAGAAATGATGCTTCGTAGGAAATAGAGGACGTTTTCAAGCCACTTTTTCTTTTGTGAAGTTGGTTGGCTCTAACGAGGAATGAAGGCCTAACTATCAGTGCTAATCTGTTTCCATGGTTAGCGACTTGGATTCGCAACGTGACCCAAATCGGTTTTTTGAGCTCCTTTCAGTTGCTATACACAAAGTTTTTTAGAAGGCAAGAAAACATTTCTGTGGGCCTTTAGACATCATGTAAGTATGTATGCGAAATTTGTAATGTAGTTACATAACCGCAGCATTCTATATTAGAATTGATGATGTAAACAATTTATTATACTACGGCGTTTAACATGCGAACGTGTACCGAGCACTATAAGAGGCGGCTCAGGGCACTGGAATAATTTAAAATGATTTCTTCTCCGTTTTTTTTTAATTCTGGTGTTTTATGTGCCAGAAACACGATCTCATTTTGAGTCACGCAAAAGTGGGGAACACTAGATAAAATTGGACCACCTGAGGTTCTTTAACGTCCACCCAATACAATGGTACACGAGCATTTTTGCGTTATGCTCCCTCCGCAATGCGGTCGCCGCGGCCGGTAAACAAGCGCGCGACCTCGGGCTGTATAGCATGTCGCCACAGCCACTCGACCACCGCAACTTAACTGTTAACACTGAGGTACTGAACCCCTTCCATGGGAACACTGAAGTTCCTTTTTAAGTTGAAACAATCGACTGAAAATGCTGTTAAAGCTGCTTTAGCGCAGGCGTATTCGTCAGGCTTGCAGAAACAAAAACGAAATTACTTCACCAAATATTCATTATGCATTATGGGGAATAAATTGTGCAAGAACGAGCTACGATCACTGTCAATGTAGGCGAACAGCCGGACGCTTCTTAAAGCAATTCGCTTTGAACGACGCGCTTCAAGACGCATATTCGTTGCAGTGAGGATATATAGGTATCGTTTCTCGTTTCAATGCGAAATTTGAGAGAAAATCTACCGGTTAACCGGCGCATCCGTAGCTGTTGTACAGGTGGCTATACATATTAGGCATTCGTCAAATGTGTGCTGTCCCCAGCGTTGCGAGCACCAGTGACGAAGGCAACATGCTCCACTCCTCCTCACCCCATTTCGTGGCTGCGGGAGCTCTCTTCAGTCCCAGAGGGGAGGAGAGGGCGGCATTAAAACAGGAGTGCCGCCCATTTCACGCGACAGCACGCACGTCTCGACACGCCCGCAAATCATTTGCGCGTGACCACGCGCCCTTTGCATTGGCGCCTTTGTGTCGGTGGTGAAAGTCCTCGACGACCACCAATCACCAACCACCACAAAAACAGGTGAAAGGGGCAAAGAAAGCTATTCTCTTTAAACCAATCATTATTTATTCAGGAGATTTAATGTCCCATAGGAATACAAGGTCGGTGTGAGACGCTTTAGTGGATGACTACTGATTAGAATATTACCAGTATTACCACTAAAAAATATTTCTAGAATATTTAACAGCGCGGCTGTTTAAGGTCAACGTTGAGCTTTGCCGAGCGTACGCCAAGAATCGGCGCAGCTGGGTGAGGAACGTGCGCCGAGGCGCAGGTGTTCGGAAAGCCGCGAGGGTGAGAAGGAGGAAGGCGCGCTCTGAGCAGCAGGTGGGGGGACCTAAGAGAGGGTAGCGATGACGTGGCGTTGGAGAGATCGAGGGAGAGTGTGCGCCAAGTCAGTAGTAGAGGCGAAGCTTAAGAGAGAGAGAGAGAGAGAGAAGTGATGACGTTAGCATGACGTGCAGGGTTCTCCTGAGTTTAAGAGAGCGTGCGCTGGCGACGCGTCATTCTCCCGTGATCATGGCTATAGGACGAAGTAACAGCTCTCTCCCGAAGAAGAAAAGGCGCGGCCTCAACGGCGTGGTGATGCTACTCGGGAGCGGCTTCAACGACTTCGCGCAGATTCGTAATTCCGAGCAAGGGCTCCTGAAGCAAAGCGATGGAGGACGGTTGGAGATCCAGAGTTTACGGAGAAGCTGTGTCTCGGAAACGCTAAAATCTATGTTACAGAAAAGTTAAAGCAAAAGATAAAGCTAAGTAAAATAAAAAGTTAAAGCAAATTCAAAACTGTCAGCCCTTCCACTGGGGAGGCCATGGAAGACCAGCGAAGCTGTACTATGGTGGGACTGCCAATTATGACTATTAGGATGTGATCGTGTAATTGGTTATTCGAACTATTAAAGAATGAGAAATATATATGATCCGCGGGTTTTCATTTATTTAGAGACCGCAGGGACCATGGCCTTATGGTCGCTACGGTACACCACCGTAAGGTGTACAGCAAAGGTTGGCACGTTCTTCATAAACACGTCACCAACGCCGCGCGCGTTCGGTGCGAACGCGGGCAATACGCCGCATCCGGCCGTAGGCGGGCCTCGCGCTTGCACTTGGCTTCTTTGGCCCGATCGTCTTCCGTGGCGTTGGCCCGCCGGCGCCGATCATCTTGTTGGCTCTAATGTAGTTCGCGGCGCATTTGGCCAGCGACCTCTTGTTCGGCTAGGGGTTGAAGTTTGAAGTTTATTTCAGGCAACCAATAAAATATACATTTATTTATTTATTTATTTATTTATTTATTTATTTATTTATTTATTTATTTATTTATTTATTTATTTATTTATTTATTTATTTATTTATTTATTTATTTGAACATACTGCTAGCCTCACGTACATTTGAGGCTGTTGCAGGAAAGGGGCAGGATACATATTCAAGAGAACACGGTGTAGGTAGGCGCGGACATCGATAAGTTTAGGTGAACAGGGCAGTAAATATGACCTCTATATTCATTATACAAATGCTATAAAACGAGGGGGAAAAGTAGTAAACACCGTGTTGGAAGGTTAGTACAAAAAAGAAGAACAAAGAAAGAAAATTTAGTCATGAACAGCAATATATATATACATATATATATATATATATGTACATATATACACATACACACCCACATATATATCAGGGCCGAAAACAAGACACTGCGAAGTGAATCAAAATGCCATTGTACGACACAGCGCGCCTACGTTCATATAGTAGCTACAAAGAATTGTTTGTTAACTTGGCGATAAAGGTTTGCAGTGATGTGCAGGTGACAACGTCATCAGGCAACAGATTCCATTCACGGATTGACTGTGGAAAAAATGAGTACCTGAATATGTCGTTGTGAAATCTGTATTCTGTTAACTGCCTGGTGTGTTTTGTTCGAGAACTACGTGTATCTGTCTCCTGTAAGTAGTCACTCGCATTGATTTTCATATTGCCATTAAGAAGAAGGAAAAGAAACTTAAGACGAAGTACAGTGCAGTGCAGTGGTAGTGATGCTTGTGAGTGTCCCATTTCAGATCAGATGTTAACGCAATACCTAGATATTTGTGTTGTCTTACTTTTGCTAGGGGTTGGTTATTAATAAGGTAAGTGTAGCGAGAGGGTTCGTTCTTTCTTGAGACGGTTCGTTCTTTCTGACATCTGCCAATTATTGCACCAATCTGCCAGCATGCTAAGAGATTTGTTGAGTAGAAGGTGATCATGGTGACTGTTAATTTATCTGTAAATAATGCAGTCACCGGAAAATAAGTTTATACTGCACTCTATGTTACTAGTCATATCATTAATAAATATTAAGAATAAAACTGGCCCAAGCACAGATCCCTGCGGAACTACGGATGTCACTGCAACATTTTTATATGGCATGTTTTCTATTACGACGAATTGGGATCTGTCTAATAAAAAAGTCTTTAATCCAGACGGTTATTGCGCCTTTTCCAAGCAAGGTTTCTAGTTTCGCTATTAGTTTTATGTGGAGGACAGAATCAAATGCTTTAGCTAGGTCAAGTAATATATCAATTTGACTGTGGTTATTTATAGCACACGCAAGGTCATGAACTACTTCAGTGAGCTGAGTAAAGGTTTACAAACCGCTACGAAAACCGTTTAGGTGAGGTGATAGGTTGTTTATTGACTCTAGGAAATTAGTGATATGTTTCCGAGTTATATGCTCGAGCAACTTACAGAATGCACTTGTTAAGGATATTGGCCTGAAATTAGACGGCGTGTCTGTGTCTGTAGATTTGTGGATTGGAGTTACTTTAGCGACTTTCCAATCGTCTGGTAGTTTGGGAATTAAAATTGATTTGCGAAAGATCAGGCCGAGGTACGCGCTACACAATTCCGCATATCTTTTGAGGAAAAACTTAAGAATGTCATCAAGGCCATTAGCCTTTTTGGGATCTAGTTTTAGTAGGAGGTTAAGAATTCCGGCGTCAGTGTTGTCTATGGGACCAATACTCACATTAGTAGTCGTTCCTAGGGTATACGTAGAAAGCCAGTATCTTGCTAAACACTGAATAAAAAAAATCGTTAAATTCGTTTGCTCTAGCGGTATTTTCTTCTGGCGAGGGTGTGGACGCAGAGGACGAGCTCACGCGAAAATATCTCCAGAATCTTTGCAAATTAGTTGTAAGAAGGTTCAGGAACGGTTACCTTGAAGAACTGTTGTTCCGATTGTCTTTTCTTTCAAGTCTGCAACAGCGGTAACTAGCTTTGAATTTTTACTTGGGTCACTAGCACTATTTTTAATTGTACGGCGTAGCCGTTTTAGTCGGCTACGGTGAGATATGCGGTGAGATTCGCGATTGCCGCGCCACCTTGACGCCGCGCGACAAATCGGAGATGGGAGGTGCGGTCCCGCTCTGTGCTCTGCCGACTCAAGTCAACTTGACCCTCAGCGCAGACTGGAAGGCTCCATCGTCAGCGATCACACTCAACGTGCCAACTATAAATGCGCAGCGACCTTCCGCCGCACTCTATGGCCTTGGTGGCTGTGCCACATCACAGTTGTCTAATCCACCCGTCTTCGCCATGCAGGTTGGTAACCATTGGACTCTATTCACACACGCACAAAAAAACTAGCAACTACTTTTGGCACAGCTTCCGAGCCCCCAGTGTTGCCTTGCTACCTGTGTCGAGCGCTTTCATGTTGTTCGGTCCCTATTACTGATGTGCGGTGACATTGAGAGCAACCCTGGCCCCGACAAGCTAGACGTAATCCTTGACGAACTAAAAAAAATGTCTGCTGGCCAGACTGAAACTGCTCTCAATGGACCAGAAAATGAATAATCTGATTACGCGTCTCAGCACCTTAGAAACTCATTGCGAAAGTCTATCTACACTCCCCAGTGATCTAGAGACGATTCAAGCCGCTTCAACTGCAACGACTCGTTTAGGAAATGTGCTGGAGTCTCGTCTAGATGACGCAGAAAATCGCTCCCGGCGAAATAACCTACTCTTCTATGGTTTACCCGATACTAACCCCACTGAAACGTATTCGCAAACAGAAGACTTAATCATTCGCCACTGCTCTGACCATCTGGACACCCAGTTAAGCCCTAACGACATCGAATCCGCCCATAGCCTCGGATGACACTCTAAGGACAGGAAACGCCCGATTATCATTAAGTTTACATTCTTTAAAACTAAAGAATCAATTCTTCCTAAAGGTCCAAAATTCAAAGGTACCGACTACAGCGTAGATGAAGATTTCTCGCGCCGCATTCAAAACTGCCGGAAACATCTTGTCGTTTTTGCCAAGGTGATGTCTGTGTCTTTTTCTCTGAGGTTTAGAACTTTGCATATTGGCCCAAAACGTTACGTTTTTGATGAAATTTCAGAATCTGTAAAAGAAATATATTAACAATCAACTCATTCTTGCCGGTCATTGCGCTATCCCCCGCCTACGCCTTGTGCCAACGTTTCGCTATCAGTAACTAACATTCGCAGCTTCCTGCCGAAACGCGATATCGTATCAAACCTTGTAACCTTGTCAGGCAGTAATCTACTTATATTAACCGAAACGTGGTTGAACAATAATATCAAGTACTCAGAAATTGTTTGACCTGCCCAATTTTGATCTTTTTCGTTGATCGCAAGTATTCTCCCGGGGGAGAGTTCTAATTGCAGTCAGCGAACAATTGTCTTGTTCTACCATAAATGTCACGTCATACTTAGAGATCATGTGGATTATGTGCCGCGCTTCACCACTAACGTTATTAATTGGTGTGTGTTATAGGCCACCTGGCAAAAGTCCCGACTTTCCCCATAAGCTTCACAATACCCTAAATAAACTAGTTTCAAAGCACCCTAAAGTCCACGTCCTACTATTTGGGGATTTAAATTACTGCAATATCGACTGGTGCAATCAACCTCAGCCCATAGTTAGTCAAGAAGAGCCGAATGACTTCATTTAAGTTTGCTTTAATTTTAACTTGACCCAAGTTGTATCCAAACCGACACGCGTCGCAGGGAAAGCAGCTAACAGTCTGGACCTCATACTGACCACTCATCTAGACAGCCTTAATTTTATTACATGCCTCCGCGAAATCAGCGACCATAAAGTAATCCATGGCAATTCTAACTTCTCACCTGAATTAAAACAAACTTCCCAGAAATCTATTAGGCACTACGATTACAGAAACTATGATGCAATCAACACCGAAATAACGAACTTTCTGTCGGTTTTTGGTAGATTAATCGGTAGAGTAATCGGTAGATTAACTACCTATCTTTCCAGAAGTGTAAATGCGAAGTGGACTTTTTTCAAACATAAAATTATCGAACTAATGAATAAATACATCCTGTCATGCAGTTTATGAAAGAGTAATGAGGAACCTTGGTTCACAATGACACTAAAAAGGCGCGAAAACAAGAAAAAACGCGCATTTCGTACAGCTAAACGCCACGTAAACCCCATGCATGGGAAAAGTATTATGAAGCTGAGAACGCATACTTGGCCGTGATTGGAAGTGCTAAGCGCTCATTTTACGAAGTAGTGCTACCAAAAATGAGAGTCGATAACTCCAAGAAATTCTGTAGGTGATAAACCCGAAGAAAGCACGCGCTATCACCCTCATTAACAATGCTGGTGAAATCATGGCTGATACCGACTGTGCAGGCACCTTTAACACCGCATTTTCATCGGTTTTAACCTATGAATCCGAAGCACCATGTTTTACATTACCACTTATTATTACTACAGCCATGGAAGCCATAACGTTCAGCAGTAGTGGAATTTCGTGCATAATAGGTAAAATAAAAAATTCATCTGCCACCGGCTTAGATTACATCAATTCAAAAATTTTGAAAAATACTAACCTAGCCTGTTCCAGTACTTTCTGTTTATTGTTGTCACAATAACTCTCCGAAGGAACCATTCCCGACGACTGGAAAGTGGGTAAGGTCGTTCCCGTGCAAAAAACATTTAATATTGATTCACCTCTTCATTATCGGCCCATTTCATTAACAAGTGTACCCTGCAAAATCATGGAACACGTCATTTACTCCCAAATCATGAAATTATTAGATTTCAATAACTTCTTCCATCCTTAACAGCATGGTTTTCGTAAATGGTTCTCGTGCGAGACTCAACTAGCCATTTTTCTTCGTGACGTTCGCGCCAACCTTAATATTGATCTACAAACTGACGCCATCTTTCTATACTTCGCGAAGGCGTTCGATAAAACACACCACCAACGCTTGGTTCTTATAGTATCCCAGTTGTACCTACATACAAACATCATCGAGTGGATTAACGAATTCCTCACGCATCGCTTTCAGTCTGTCTTCATTACTAACTAATCCTCCAACCCGCTTCCAGTCACTTCCGGCGTCTCCCAGGGTTCCGTCGTCAGTCCCTTGCTATTCCTCATTTACATTAACAACTTACCCCCGTGCGTAACTTGTCATATCCGCTTGTTCGCTGATGATTGCGTTTATAATCGTTCAGTAACCAACCCTTCTGACCACGAGTCCCTTCAGGCAAACCTAAACCACGTGCTAAATTGGTGTTCGCAGTGGATGATGACACTGAACCCTAACAAATGAAAGTATATGTATTTTCACTGCTGTCGCAACCACTTCGTTTTTGAATATATCGTTTCTAACTCGCCTGTTGACCTGGTCCAGTCTTACAAATAGTTAGGTATCACCATTTCTGGTGATTTATCTTGGCGTCTGCATGTGATTAACCTAATATCATCGGCTAATAAAACACTAGGTTTCTTCAAACGTCACCTGCGGGAAACCCCTCAACACGTCAAACTTCCGGTTCATCAGAACTAAACTGGAATACGCATCGGCCATCTGGAACCCTCATCAAGCCTACTTAACAAATACCATCGAAGCTGTACAATACCTGGCTACCAGATTTATTCACTCTTCTTACTCATACGACGTTAGCATATGATCTCTAAAATTGCAATCAGGTTTGTGTAATCTTTCTGCTCGCCGTCGCATTGCCAGTCTTGTTTTGTATCACAAGTTCTTTTATTCGCCCCTAAGACAAGAACCATACATCTTCGCAGCCCCATCACGCAGATCCCATCGCATCGGTCACCCTCTTCAAGTTTTGCGTCCACGGGCCCGTACTACTACCTTCATGAACTCATTTTTTTCACTAACAGCAACTGAATGGAACGGCCTTCCCCACCATATAACCTGCCCATCGACATTTTCGACTTCTGTAAACACCTGCAAATTGTAAACCCCATCCCTTATGTAACACCCCAAAAGGGGTCTTTAAGGAAAATAAAGTGATGTGATGAGTGAGAAACTCTAATTTCTTAGCGTTTAACGGCTTTGTGACTTCGGAAATTGTAAATTTTTGTATAAAATATTTCTGTATAATTGCAACGATTCGAAATTATTCTGCATGTGGTAGAGTCTTATTGTTGTTCACGTTTAGAAATGTAGGAATGTTACTCAAATGGTGGTGATAAAGGCATATTAAGCACAGTAAACAAAGTTGCAGGAGCGTTTGGGGTCAGAAGTACGAAAATCAGGCAAATCCATGTACTAATCCCTAATTCCTGAGCTAGCTCAACGATTGCAGTGCCTGATTTTCCTCTGGTAAATTCTTCATGAAACTGTGGGAGGAAGATCAACTAACATGTTATCTTGAAACAAGCACAATCAAGAAAAACAATAACGCCGAAGCACGTGTCCGTTTTGCTTTCTGGTGCCTCGTCACCGGGCTTGTTTTTTCTATCTTGATACTTTTCTCTGCAGGCCATCTACTAGCGAAATCAATGTCAGTGGACCATGTTTGCTCCCGCTGTTGGAACTATGGACAATAATATAACGCCTTGCTGCGAGTTCTTGGGCAAATAAAATTGCGTGCAATCTCGCTTTAGGCGACACATTGGTAGCATTAGCACTAAAAAAAAGCACAGTCGTTATATTTTCCCAATATAATTTATACTGCACGCCTATTTGCAGCCATGCTTTTCCAAAGATTGGAAAAAAATTGAGTAAGCACTCAAAAATAAAAAAAAATGTCACAGTTTCGCCCTAAGGGCGAAGCAATGAATGCGATAGCAACACAGCAATGTCATACGAAGTAAGGTGAGCGGCCTTGTTAGCAATATGAATAGTAGTAAACATGAGCTGATTAAATAAGCAGGTGTGCTGCGGCGTAAGTAGACCGACATGAAGAGAGACTCGATGACCACGAGAAGGCGCGTGTGAAACGGTGGTGTTGATGAGAAGCGCTTACCGTGGGCAGCGCGTGCGAAGGGACACACCTGTAGTGCTGCACTGCCGATCTGGGCAGCATTGCATGTGTAGCGTGCGTTGGAAAATGTAGCCCGACTATACTAACAGAATGAACAAGCGCGGTGTGAGCGCGCACAAACAAACATGAATAGATCACACTGAATGACTGCAGCCAACGATTGTCAAAACACTGGCAGCGAGCGCATACGCCGCGCAGCGGGCGAAGGTACGTGCGGTCTATCGCTTCAACGGAAACTTAGCGGCGAATGCACGGAGCACAAAGGTCAGAGCCGTGTGGAGATAAGAGACGGTGCGGTCGAACGAACGACGAGCGCGGTTGTTGGCAGCGTAGAAGTGCGCCCCCCCCCCCCCCCCCCGCTCCCTCCGGCGCTGGCTTCCCGCTTCCTTGCTTGCGCGTGGGAGAGATAAGAGACTGTGAGGACGAGCGACGAGCGCGGTTATTGGCAGAGAAGTGCCCCCCCCCCCCCCCCTGCTCCCTCCGGCGCTGGCTTTCCGCTTCCTCGCTTGCGCGTGGGAGATTGAGTGCGTTCGCTCTCCGTGATAGCGCGCGACCCCGCACGCTTCCCCTGGGGCATACGGCGCGCGGCGAAGATTTTATCTATACGGAACCTCACGGCGACGGCGACGACGACGGCGACGGCGACGCCGACGGCAGAAATCCGGTTGAAGTGTCCATATAATTGCTATCGCAATAAAAAATAGTTACCGCAACGCGAATAGGCATGGTATACGCGGGGGCACGAAGATAAAGCCTTCCACCGCAGTAGCCAAAAATTGTCGCAGTTTCTACCGAAAGGTGAAGCATCAATTGCGATAGCAACTTAGTAGAGAGTTATACGGAGTAAGAATAGTAATTTGATCATCTGTATAAACTTGGACATGCAGCAGCACCAGCAACGCGCATAACTGCTGTCGACGCCGTCGCCGTTTTGCCCGCATTAGCACCTAACACGCGCGGCGTTGGTGACTGTTGCCACGGCCTCTGGGGGCAGCTCGTAGGTTTTCGACGAGATCAGAACGGGAAACTTGCCGATCAGCGTCGGACGTCTTTACCACCTTTTCGCCTCACAACGTTTTATTGCGATAGCAATTATATGGACACTCAAAAGCAGATTTCTGCCGTCGGCGTCGCCGTCGTCGTTGCCGTCGCCGTGAGGTTCCGTATGACGTCAATGGAGATGAAATCGTCGCCGCGCGCCGAACGCTGTATGTGCGAGTAAAAGGGCGCGAGGGACGCGCGCTTTCACGGGGAGTGAACGCACGGCGGCGAACAAACGCGCGTTCTGCGCCGTGCTCCCTTAAGGACTGCAGAAGTAGGCGTCTCCTTCCTCCTTTACAATCACCATATATGTAGAGCAAACGCGCCTTCTTCCGACGCGCGAGAGGCCGTGGGGGAGGGGGGAGAGGGAGGGAAGGGAGGCGACGTTTAGCTGCGGCACCAAGTGCCTATTTGCATCAGAGGCTCCGGCAACAGTCACCAACGCCGCACGCATTTTGTGCGAAGGCGGGCAAAACGCCGACGGCGTCGACAACAGTTCTGCGTGTTGCCGGTGCTGCTGCATGTCCAAAATTATACAGCTGATAAAGCTACTATCATTACTCCGTATAGCTCTCTACAAATTTGCTATCGCAACCGGACGTTATCCTGGTTAACCTCCCTGCCTTCTGCCTTTCTCTTATTTCCTTTTTTGCTATCGCAATTGATGCTTCGCCTTTAAGGTGAAACTGCGACAACTTTTTATATAAATACGCATTTGGTGCCGCAGCTAATCAATGCTTCCGCTCCCTCCCTCCCTCCTCCCCCCCCCCCGGGCTTTCGCGCGACGGGAGATGTCGCGTTTGCTTTATATATATGGTGATTGTAAAGGAGAAAAGAGGCGCTTAAATTCTGCAGCCCTTCAGGGAGCACGGCGCAGAACTATCGTTTGTTCTCCGCCCTGCGTTCGGTCCCCATAAAAGCGCGCGTCCCTCACGCCCTTTCACAGCATCCGGCGCGCGGCGACGATTTCATCGCTGTTTACGTCATACGGAACCTCACGGCTACGGCGACGCCGATGGCAGAAATGCTCTTGAGTGTCCATATAATTGCTATCGCAATAAATGGAAGACGAAGAAAAAACACCATATATTCACGAAGTGAATGATGATGTGTGGGCGAAGCACCGGCCGAGGGATCATTCGGGCGAAACGCCGGAAGCGTTCTGCCGGATGCCAGAAGACGGTGCGTGGTGTACATAAATAATATATATATATATATATATATATATATATATATATATATATACAGCGCTTATATAGCCATTGTGCACCTCAGCGCCCCTAGCTACGGACGAGAAAGAGGGCGCGCGTCGGGAACGCGAGAGAGAGAGAGAGCACAGCTGCGCCTCTAGCGGGAGCGGTGAGTACTAGCGTGGCTATGACGGCGCGACAAGAGACAAGGCTCGACCCTAAGGAGCTTCGCCCCAATTAAAGGCAGTGTTCGGGGGACCATGTTTGTTTCAGTCCGCAACCTCATGCTCACGTCACATATATATGCCAGAATGTAGTGACACAACCTCCTTGGGAATCATCGTGCAAGCGAACTCCGCCACCGCATTCAGTAATGCAACTTAAAAAAAAACTATATTGTAAGTTGTCTTTTTTTGTTGTTACAGCACTAAAGGATACGTAGCAAAGATGATGTTCGTTCAAATATAGTGCAAATGCTAATTATTTATGGACAGAAAGAAAATGGATTTGAAAAAACTGCGCCCCCCTTAGAGATACACTCAGGGTTATGAAAGATGTAGCACGCAGGAGTCGCGGAACTGCTCGGCTGAGTCGGCTGCAACTTCGTATATATATATATATATATATATATATATATACCATGAAATTTTGCGACCAACGAGAGGTAACTTCGTAGTAAAAAAAAGGTATGGTTGATCTCTCTGTCATGGGAATAGGTGGAATACTGAAGTGAAACGTGTCTTCACAGAAGCTGTTGCATGTTTGCAGTGGTGCTAGAAACTTTTTTTGCCATTGATGGTGGGGGCGAAGCCTCCTACATGGCACTTGGGTGCTCTCTTAGTGTGAGGAGGCACGCTTACAAAGCGAAGGAGAGCCCTTGGAGCGCAATCCTTCTCATACATAGCACGGGAGATGATCCGGGGCTGGTCTTGAGGAGAAGTGAAGGAAAAAAGAGCCCCCCAGTAAGACTCGCCACCGTCTGTCATGGGGGATGAGGGATGGTGGGGAATCTGAGGAGGGTGTATAGGAAATCTCCTGGTTTACCACAGAGTTCTGCGAGAACGCGAGGAAACGCGGACGGCGTCGGCAGCAGCTCTGCGCGTAGCCTCCTTGCTGCTGCTACAATTTCTTTTTCTCTCTCTCTCTCCATTTCGGTCTCATTTTCTCTTTCTCTCTCCCGAGCATAGCGCGCCCCGCGCGCGTGCTCTCATTCCCCCTACTTAACGTCCAATGTCAAGGCAACGTGTGCACGGCACGGACAGGAAGCGAAGCACACGCCGCTCCGCGAGGTGGTTGCTAGGCAACGCACGATGACGTCATTGCCAGGCGCAGTTTTAGGGGCGAAGCACCTTAGGGGCAAGGCTTCTCCGTCAGTCCACGTTGTCAGTGCTCACGGCCAACGTTGGCCGCGTCATAGCCATAGCAACCAAGAGGGCGGAGGAGGGCGGCGCGGCGCATGCGCAGGCGGTCTCCTCCTCACCACCTCTTAACTCACTTCCCGACCCCCGCTTCTCTTCTCTCCGCAGCGCGCTCCCTCAAGGCCCACACAAGAGACGTCGAACGAGATCGCATAGTAACTAAAGCAGACGTCCTTTGCTTTACCGAAACGTGGAACAACACGTAGAAAAGAAGATCGCTCTAGCCATGCGCGAATACGAAGCAAAGTACAAGAACAACCCCTTCGTACTTATCGGAGACTTCAACGTAGACATCACGGACAGCGACTCGCTTGTGCAGCATATGACGTCTCGGTACGCTTCACGGTGCATTTCGTATGACTCGAAAAAACCAACAACCACCAGGAGGACGTGCATAGACCTTGTCCTTGCCAACTTCAGGCATGATCCGATCGAAGAACCATTGGTTCTACATTTCACTGATCACAAAGCAGTGATAATGAACGGAAAACGGTATCCTGAACTGAAAACGACATACAAGTTATGAGAAATAAAACATTGTGTAGGCTCCGCTCAGTGAAGTTTGCTGCGATTGCTGTGCCATCTGTCGCAGCGCCGCCAACAATAATAAGACGGCCAAAGCGCACGGGGTCGATTCGTAGGCGTGGCGTCGATGGCGCTGTTCGGTCTTTTCTGGCGTTGAGACAATGTCATCCTTCAGCTCGACTAATTCTAATCCATCGACTGAAAGCGTACGGAAAAGCAACAAGTGCCGGTACTGCTGTGTAAAAGACTACCACAGCCACGAAGGCCAGCCTGGCGTCAAATTGTACCGATTAGGCGGCCCGGGGGAGCAAGAACGACGGAAAAGATGGATTGTTGCTGTTCGAAAAGTTAAGTAATTGTGAAAACAGCATTTTCCTATTGTCATTGTAATTATATGCTTTAAGGTCTAGCCAGGTCTAGCTGCTTGAGGTTCTGCAACTGTATTTGTGTGCTTAGCGCGGTTGGAAGTGCACATGCATGGATCATGTTTTGCACGGCAAGCTTGCGTAGCGCGAAATTTTACGCGCAAATTTCTGTCTCAATTGTTCTTGTAAGCTGCATGCGAATCTTTGTTGATTTGCTTGCATGCGTGTAGTCCGGTAATTAACTGTTAAATTGCGTTTTTCTGTGATACTTTCAGCGAAGTAAGTAAACTCGGTTTTCGTTGATTTTGGGGGCAGTGGTGGTGCGTGTAACATCTAAACTTCAATTGCTTTCACCAAGTGGTGCCTGCAGCGAGACTGCTCGCTCTCGTCAGCGCTTTGTGGCGTGTTTGCCTCGTTTACCGTCTCGTGAAGAAGTCATCCGGTTACTGCATGGGCGCTCTTATTTGCGGCCGCATGCATAGGGCACTGTGTCGTCAGCATGTACTGCGTAGTATTCTCAACCATGCTCCTTTTGTTTTCTTCAGCAAGAACGACGGCTCGCCATGGATGCCGAAGCAGACGAGCAGGATATGCTTCAAACACTTCGTGAACGGCGCAAAAAGCACAATAGCAAGGAAACGTCGTATACTTGTTTCCCTTGCTGCGAGGGACACTTCGCCCTCAAGTCGGTGCCGTCGGTCTCCTTCACGTCGTAAACGTGGCCCGCCACATACAGCTTCTCTCCTTTGTCGAGTATAGGCGCATGAAAGTATTTTTTAATACAGCTTATCGGCTTAAAGCCGCAAAACAACACACGCGATATTTTGAACGTCACGCGCGCGTTGGAACACGTTCAGTAGCTGCCGCGGGGGGCAGAGCGGCCGGCTCAGTGTTTCACATTCCTACCACCATTGGCGCTGCACGGCGTTTTGCCGTATTCAGTTGTAGCGCCTTCTGTTCACTGAACGAAGCCTATATACTGTACACAAGCGTTGTAACTCATTTATATGTGTGAGTGGGTAATGCCACAGGTGATTTACGGTAAGAACGATCCCCAGTGCTTCGCCCACTCACCATAATTCACTTCGTGGAGATGTGTGGATTCTTTTTTTTCTTTGCACTACGCTGCCTAGCAAAGAGCTTAAACAGCTCCATTGTTAGAGGTTCGAAATTGAAAGAAACAACACTTTGATCTCTTCGATATCCCGAATTGAGTTAACCCCACTTCTCAACTGTAATTTATTCTTGTCCTTGACACGTTAGTCTTACTATTTGCTTCTTTGGTATAGAGAGAAATAAGTTTAATGATGCGAAATGCAGAGAGGTCGGCCTGAGGTAAATTCCTCTAGCCAGCTACTCTGCGTTGGGGGAAGGGGAAGAGGGAAAGAAAGAGGGAAGAGGCGCATGATGGGTGACGATGATGAGAGAAGGAGGATATGAAACATATGGCAAGAATTTTGGCATGCTCAAAGCCTACAGTCCAGGCCCGTACTTTTTAAAAAGTTCAGTAGCGCCTGCATGGCCTTAAAACTTGATTGAGCGTCTGGCCAAGGACCTAAAATAACGTCCTCCGACAACGGTGGGCTGTCGAGACGCGTAAGGTCATTATTCAACCTCTGACGCTCTTGCACGTACCTAGGGCAGTCACAAAGCACATGACCTATAGTCTCTTTGACATTGCACAATTCACAGTCTGGAGACTCGGTGCGTCGCATGAGGTGTACGTATCCGCGCGTAAACGCTACCCCCAGCCTTAGTCTGTGCAGAAGACTGGCACAGCTGCGTTGAATTTTCGGTGGTAGCCTAAATTTCATGGTAGGGTCCAATCTCTGCAGTCGTCTGTGTCGATTATCCGGATTGTCCCAGTGCTTTTCAGTCGATTTTCGGATGACACTGGAGAGAAGGCAGTTGGCGTCTGCTCTTGAAAAAGGAATCGCAAGCATTGACTCTGGTTCTTCCAGTGCTTTCTTCGCTTCGGCATCAGCCAATTCGTTGCCGTGTATACCACAGTGACTGGGAATCCACTGAAATGTGATGTGGTGACCGTTTTCTTGCGCTAAAGTGTATAGCTCGGCAGTTTGAAGAGCCAACACTCTGTAAGCGCTTTCTTTCAACACCAGTCTAAGTAGTTGCAGAGCCGACTTTGCGTCACTGAAGACTGTCCATACTTGAGGAGGCTGTTGCAAGATATATCGAACGGCCTCTCTGATTGCCACTAGTTCCGTAGATGTTGGTGTCGTCTTGTTACGTAGACGAAACCGTCGAATGACTTGATGCGCAGGCACGACGAAAGCCGCACCAGACGCATACGACGAGACCGATCCGTCTGTATACACATTCACCGAGGAGTCATATTCTTTCGACATATATTCAAGTGTTAAATGTCTGAGGCCGACGGTAGGTATTCGCGATTTTTTAGAAATTCCGGGAATAGATAGACGCACCCGTATTTTGGACATTACCCATGGGGGCATACGTGGAAGGTCAGCAGGGGCAAAGTATGATGGTATGGCAGATTCTTGGCATTTAATGGCTCTTGAAAATGTGGAGTCTGGCCGTATGTCGGGAAGTGTCGATAAGGGGTGGAATCCATGACGGCACAGTAGTCGCAGGAATACTCGAAGAGGTTCGCATCGTAGATAGACAGGTAAATGGGTGACGCGAGCCTCCTCAATTGTTCCGTAGGTTGAAGTGCAACGTGGAACACCGAGACATGTTTTCAGCATCTGTGCCTGGGCACTTTCCAGCGTACGCAAACATGACCGGCTCATACCTGATAAAACTGGCAGGCTATACCGAATGTAGCCGACGTAGAGAGCCTGGTACAGCCGGAGTAGCGAATGCTCAGATGGGCCCCACTTCATACCGGCCAAAAAGCGAAAAACTTGAGCAAGCCCAGTTAATTTTTTCTTTAACATTGCCACATGCTTTGACCATGAAACACCGCGGTGAATGACAACGCCGAGGTATCTGTGGTGGGCCACATATGGGATGGTATTGCCATTGATCATAATTGGATACCAACACATAAGCTTTCGTGTGAACGCTATCGCAGCGCACTTTTCTGGAGCCAGTTGCAGTCCTTGGCACTGCAGGTACTGAGACGTTAAAGAAACGGCTCGCTGCAATCTTGCACGAATTTGCGGTCGTGTGACTGCGGACGCCCATATGCATATGTCATCTGCGTAGGTACTGATGCGTACTGTGTCAGGAATTATTTCCGCAAGGCCAATAAGGGCAATATTGAAAATAGTCGGGCTGAGGACTCCTCCTTGAGGCACTCCACGGACCACAACGTGTCTTCTCGTTTCGCCATCAGTTGTGGACATGAAGACTGTGCGACCATCTAGGTAACTTTCAATCCACATGTGACGGCCGCCGATGCCCAAATTACCGAGGGCATCAAGAATGGCTTCGTGCAGTACATTGTCATAGGCTCCTTTTATGTCCAAGAAAACTGCTCCTACAAGTCGGTGTCGCCTTTTTTCGTGTTCGATCGTGGACACGAGATCAATGACACCATCTATTGCAGAACGTCCACGTCTAAATCCGGTCATCATTTCAGGATAAAGCTCATTCTCTTTCATGAACCATTCTAATCTGGTGAGCACCATTCGTTCCATCACCTTACCGACACAGCTAGCTAAAGCTACTGGCCGGTAAGATGACATTTCGTAAGGCGATTTTCCTGGTTTTAGGAGGGCCACCAAACGGCTGGTTTTCCACTGCTTCGGGACTGTACTGGATGACCACGTGGCGTTGTAGTACGACAGCAGGACTTTCCGACCTTCCACACCAAGGTGGCACAGAGCAGTATATGAAATACCGTCAGGTCCAGGTGTAGAAGATCGTCTCGAAGCAGCAAGAGCAGCTTCCAATTCCGGCATCGTGAAAGGAAGGTCAAGACGAGCAACTTTAGGAGGTGGCACGGGTCGATGCAATGTTGGACATATTAAAATATTGGTACGGGTGACTCTCTTACAGAATTCTTCGGCAACCTGCACTTCCGTCAGAGATTGGTGAAGTGCTAGAGCATGGAAAGGATGTTTTTGCTGAGGAGGGGCACGAAGGCTTCGTACTATCTGCCAGATCCTAGAAAGTGGCTTTCGAGGATCCAGAGACGAACAGAAGGTCCTCCACCGTTGTTTTCCCATTTTTTGAAGGTGACGCCGTATTTTTCGTCGAGCACGTCCACATGAGACAAGGTCTAATGTCGATTGAGTTCGCCTAACCTTCCTTTCCGCTCTACGACGGATTGCGCGGAGCCGTTCATATTCAATATCAATCGCCGTTCTGGATGTAGGTGCACTGATAAACTTTGTTGTCTTCTGCACTGATGATACAATAATGTCTTCTATATCAGATGGTGAAGTGATGTCTCCGCAATACTCTTCGACACATGTAGAGAATGTGGACCAATCAGTGCAGCGTACAGTAGATGCAGTTGCTTGCACAAACCACTTCATCTGCACATATGTTGATATATGATCGCTCCCATGCGTTTCTATGTCCATGCACCAGCTGATTGAGGGCAGGAGACTTTGAGATACAATAGTGAGATCTAAGCAACTTCCGTAGGTAGTGCCGCGGATGTAAGTGGGAGACCCATCGTTGATGACAGTCAGACCCTCAGTTTCTATGAAGTCCATCAAGTTCCTACCCCGACAGTTCATTGCGGCACTTCCCCAGTAAGGATGATGAGCATTGAAGTCTCCAATAAGAACATGAGGGCCTGAGGAACTGTGTAACACAGTAGATAGGTAGGAGAGGTCAAATCTTTGGCTAGGAGGTATGTAGGCGCCGATGATCGAAAACACATGCAGTTTATGTTTTAGTGTCACGCACACATACTCATTGCTGTCATGTGGAGTGATCGTGTGCCGAACAAACGTCATGTCGCTGCGTATACACATTAACACTTTGCTCTTGTGTCCATCTTCACATGACTAGAGCTTAACGTATCCAGAAAGGCGAAAGTCCGACGTGAGATTTGGCTCGCATATCACGATCACTGGGAAGCGTTTTTGAAAACCCGTTGCCTAAAGTCAGACATGCGGCCGCATAGACCTCGAGCATTCCATTGCATTATAACAGAATGGTGCATCTTCTGTTCCAATGTCCAGTGTTTTATCGTGAGAGCCATGATTGCCACCCTTATTTTAGAGCCGCTAATAGCGGCTCCATAGCATCTAACGCCTTCACGACAGATAGTGCAGTTGGCGTTGCCAATCCGCAGATCAATATACGCATAGTGTTTACTAGTTGTTTAAGCATGTCTATCATCTTTTCATTTTCAAGCCTTTCATTACCCTCCCGGCTCTTGGGGAGCGCCGAAGGAGTATCTCCACCTGAAGCCCTTTGTGGTAGCGAAGGCCACGCTACAGCCGAAGAGGTTGGACGCACGTTGGATGACACTTCATTCCTTGACGGGCGCGGAGGTACAGGAGGAGGCGCAGCTTGTGTTTGCCGGCCTTGCTCTCTCTGTGGTACGTTTTGCATCCAAGTACTCAAAGGAAGTGCCTCTTTCTCTCGGGACTTGCTCTGTGAGCGGCGACGCCGTTGCCGCAACCGGCGCCTTTTCTTGCGGACGGAATTGGCAGCCTCCTTGTGCGTGGAGTTCTCTCTCACCATTTTTCGCAGTATTTGTCTCTCCTCTGCCATTTTGGGGCAGTCATTGGATGTCGCTTCATGGGCTCCGGAGCAATTTGCACATTTCATGGCGTCAGTCTCACAGGAGTCTACCTGATGAGCACCACCACATCTACGGCACGACGTAGGGCTCTTACACACAGCACTCACGTGGCCCAGTTTGAAACACTTGTGACACTGTAATGGTCGTGGCACATATGGACGCACCGAGTGCCTCACATAACCTACTTTGATCGATGCTGGCAAAGAGTCTGACTCGAAGACCAACTTGATGCACCGGGAACGGCCGAATCGGTGGATGTCGAGTATTCGTACTGTCGACGATAGAAGAGATCGTAGGTCTTCATCCTTGATGTCAATGTCCACATCTGATACAACACCAGTGCACGTATCGCTGCCGTACGCTAGGAATGAGCGAACTGGGATGTTGCCAACCACTTCAATGGATTTCAAAGCCTCCAATACTGCCTGAGAACTCGCGTCCACCGTTAGAATGTTCTTCCGAGCATTAATGCGGATCTCTCTCACGTGTCCTGAGGCTATTCGATCGAAAAATTTAGTGAGCGATTGTCTGTTCAATGAATTCAAATTCGTTCCTGCCGTAGTTGGGGTGTAGCCCACGGAGAAGACCCGTTCATCGCATCTGCTTTTATGACTAGAATCACTGCCTGCTGACGTCCGGCGAAGCTTGCGCTTCAAGTGGCGCGATTGGACTAGCGTGTAATCACTGTCCGATTCCATCTCTGCCGCTGTGGAGCTATCAGATGAATCGGGGAAGCCTATAGTCGGTGATGTCGCGGTTTCCCACGGACAGGGCTACCGCCGCGGGACTCGCCTTGTCAGGAGGGCGCGGAGGTCCTCCGTCCCCCATTCCGGAGGACGACGTCTTCGGGGAAGCTCCTTATATCCAGAAGTCGCAAAACTTTGAAGAACCACAGAACAATGACATTCGTTCCGCACTTCTTCGTCTTCTCATCTGTCTCTTTGGTATACTTGCTAGCTTTATATTTAATCCTAAAACCTAACTCTCGGCGCATCTACCGTAGTGGGTACATGCCATAATTTACTAAAATCATCATCGCTGCCAATAGAACGACACACTCCGGGAGAGCCGGCTGCAATAATCGAACGTGGCAACCTATATGTTTTCAGAGGTCCGGGAACCCGCTCCATCGACTGAAATGTAACGGACCCCTCCGAGTCTCAACGCTAGGGTAGTCCAACGTTCACGCGACACAGGAAATCGGGGAGCCGCGGCCTCAACCATGACGTGCGTCAGCGGCCACAACTGTCAACTCGCCCAGTGAGCAAGCACTTGCCCGGAACCCCACTCCTCTCAGTCGGAATCCGCATCTACCTATCCGAGGCACCTGAAGACGGCGGGCTCGAGCGGAACGACAAACAAGATACCGCGGATCGACGTATCACCGCTGAAGCCTGCAAAGGACACGGTGAGCAAGTATGAAATTCTGGCGTTGGTTAACAAGATTCTGGGCACGAACATTTGAGAGGTCAGTAGTCTGTCATCGCTCGCAGCGTACTGCCTAATGATGGCAAAAGCCTTCCCCGGTGCTTGCCAACAGGCAAGCTTATCTTAAAGGCGCGGTCCTCACGAGAGTGCATGAAGACAATGAAACTGCTCGCAAAGAGTTTAGAAGTTGTCGAAATCAACAATAACGTGCAGTAGGATCGCCTTGCGGAGCGCCGATTTGAAGACAACATCAAGTTCGCCCAGTGGCTAAAAAAGCTAGTAGGTGAGAACACTTGCCCAAGAACGGCCCTCATCAGCGAGTAGGGATGTAATACACAGAATACTACCACCGCGACGAAAAGTGACGACCCACCACGGGCTTCCGCAGCAACACGCACTTACCGACAAACCACTGTCGAAAACAATACACTGTGGAACCCAAAGGTCCTTCAGTGGACGACCTACAAAAACGATTGACAGATATGCAGAAGAAAGCAGTGAGAGTCAAAACGGAAGTGGACAAGCAGCGAGTCAAGCTTGTTAATATTAGGCAAGTCTATACCAAGACTACGCAGAAGAGCACGGTGAGGTCGCGGCTCTCAGCAGCCTTATGAAGACAGCACAAATAGAGAACCTACCTCCGCTGATAGACTTTGAGAGCAAGTGACAAACCAACAGACAACTGAGCAAGCGACTCAAGCAACAACTAAGCAAGCGACAAAGTACGCGGAGGAGGCTGCGGTCATTGGGAGTTTTCCCGTCTTGTTGCCTCATGACAGAACTCAACTCGATCGAGCGTGTGGCCCACAGCCCTAAGCAGTATTGTGTGTGTGTACTAAGCTTCTTGTGTTGTTGTTTTTTGAGCGAAATGGCTCACTCAATCACCATTGTTTTCTATGTGCACTTATGTTTTTCTTCACTTGTTTTCTCTTCCTCTTTTATTAAAAATACAGCAAACACAGCAGTTCGGCCCAACCTTTTCTCGTTTATTTGTACAGCCTTATGAAGTTTGACCAGAATCTTATTTCTTTTTAGTTTCGTAATAGTCCTTCTCTTTGCAAGGACAAAGACCATCGAAAGGAAGTCTGGAAACTAATCGGTTCCTGGGCATGTTCCCATAAAAAGCGAGTCATACTTCGGTATGCTGAAATATTACACATAATCACGTATTCCACCTGCGACATAGTTTGCCATTTCTGAATATCCTTGTATGCAACGCCCACAAAAAAGAGGTTTTGTTGTTAGTCATCAATCTCAATATCATTTGCTAAATAGAATACCCTACATTAAATTGGTTTAACACTTTAATCAGCCAGCGCTCACTGCAAGAGGCTCAGTCATAACTGATTATCCCTTTTATGAAAACATACGTAATAATTTTTCAATAACACAAACACAATTACGAAACTCAAGGTAGTAATTCCTCCAGGCACGTCTACTTAGTAGGCATCCCGATACTAGTATCAGCTTTTAGACAACTGTACGTAAACGTCCGGTGACATGCTTTGGTGCTTTACGTTATAATTTCCCGAAGCCTGCCTTACGCACTATGCTATGCACATCTCGAACGCCAATTTCGGGGTATACGTATATTGGTCACGTCCGCTTAGAATTTCGTGAGAACTTCGGGATTCTTACTAAGTGGGAAAAGCTCTGACCATGGACCGGCTTGCATTTCGCAATTTTAAGATATCTCCTAAAATAAGTAACTGAAAGTCACTTAGTAAGTTTAAGATACTTAGAAAAATAAGCTTTCAAGATTGCAAAATTTCTGATGTGCGACAGCACGAATAACGTGTCATTGAAAAACACGGCCGCCATCCCGCCCTGAGAACGTGAATGTCCAGCGATGCTGTATGAAACACCACATATGGTCGAGCATTGTATTCACGCTGTTCTTCTGGTGTCTTCAATTTCTGTGGTTTACCCATGCCAGTCTTAGAATGAACTGAATGAGTTGCTAGACGGGTCTCCCTCTTATATATGGTAGCATGGTGTGGTGCAATAGTGGGGAAAAAGAAAGAGGAATAATAAAGGCAATGTTCTGGCGACCATGTTTGTTTCGGTAGACAACCTCCTGCTCACGTCACACAAGTCGACAGGATGAAGACATGGCAGCCACGTCATCAGCGGCATATGAACATCGAAGTCTTCCAAGCCACGCTGTGAACCCGAGCGCACAGCTCGCCCACCGACACCGACCAGCATCATGACCGTATCACCGCAAGCCTTAAGCATACACCGGATCAGTGGATGATGGGCCATGGAAGATTAGTTCCGCCTTTTCGAACTCCACGCTACCGCTGCAACATGATCGGAACGGTATCTGGTCACCAACTTCACTGACTACGTCACGGGCGAGGCGTTTCACTTCTACAACACTCACATCTTTGCAAACAACGAATCATGGGAAAAAATCAAAGAAGAGATGATCAGTCAATTTCACGTATACGTTGCAGGCCCCTCCATAACCCAACAGCTAGAGACATTTCAACTGCATCGCTGCAGTCACCCGCAGTTTCCACTTAGCAATCATCATCAGTGCCAAGCAAGCTCTCGTATGAGGACATCATCGATGAGGTTCTCATGTCATAATCTTCGCGAGAAGACGACGCACAAACGCACACCTAGCAATATGATGACTATCACAAAGCCATCTTCACCACCTACGCTGTCGACACGGCGTAAGAATCATGTCACAGAACCATCTGACGCGTTGACACCGTTGTCGTGTACGCGCAGTCCACCACCGGGTTTCTCGTCGCGTGACATTTCCGCAACTGTCATAACAGCGCCTAGAACGCCTACATGCCGAACAGCAAGCATATAGGCTCCCTAACAACGCCGCATCTCAAGCGCCACTATTGCTTATTCTGATGAATCAAAGCCGACTTGCTCTGCGACTATACGTCAGAAGGAAACCACCACCAACGTGTGCTCTTTTCACACGGAAGACAATACACTTTCATCAGCTGCGGATGAACAGCTTACACTCAGAGTTCAAACTGCTTTGCATATTTCAAGCTCTTTGGCGCATACAAGACCTCAACAACCTACCGATATTGCAGAAGCATCGGGGCCGCTAGATGTCACACATTGCCAAAAAACAGAATTATCCGCTCAGCACGACGTCACATGGATGGCGGCCTTAGAAATGGCTGCTGAAAAACCTCAAATGTGGACTTCACCATCAGACAAGCCACAGCAGAAAGCATGCACCCAACTCAAAGAACAAGTTCGGCTAACGCAAGGACAAATCCGACACAGACAACGACGACGTCGAAAAAGAGTTCCATTGAAAGAGCAGACGCAATACAAAGAAAGACATCTAAGCACTGGTCCAGTCAATTGAAGAACTAGGCCAGTATGCCGTTTTCCGAGTAATGAACATCGTCAAGGACGTCTTCAACTCCAGAAATCAATACAGCACCTAATACGACTAATGCTAAAACAGCGTAAACTATGGCCCAAAGGACAGGTGCAATCTTCTGGCATACTAAAGCTACAGAAACATCACCTCAAGAACTTCGTGCAACGAGCACTCGTTTCAGAAGACACAAAAGTCCAACCAATAGGAACGAGCGTACTTCACGCAAACGGTGCCGCTCTCGTCAGAGCAATCTGCCTAAGACTGCTCACAGCATGCAATCCTCGGTGCCACATGCACTAGCTTAAAGTCCAACTACAGCTCCTGCTACTTCGTGAAGCTTGAACTTCACTCAGTTGTGCCAAGTGCCTAACATGTTATCCCATCAATGATCATGTGCTACGGCGCATGTAGACGTCGTCCGGAGCGCAACAGTGAGGCTCGCCCACCAGAGCTATGCTAGATGTCTCCGGACAGGTACACTTTTCTATGAAATTGTAAAGAGTCAATGTGCCATCTTCGGACATCGGACTAACTGCACATTCTTATGCTATTTATCCTTCAGTCTCTTGGCCCTCCCATGTTGTTTGCAGCACGCGCTCTCTCGAGGGGAGGGGGAAGCGTGTGACGAAACCCACAATGATGGTGCGGTGAAATAGTGGGGAAAAAAGAAACAAAATGTTGGCGCAGTTTCATCCGAAAGGCGAAGCATCATTAGCGATAGAAAATTAGTAGAGATCTATACGAAGTAAGGATAGTAGTTTTATCAGCCGTATTATCTTGGACATGCAGCAGCACCAGCAACGCGCAGAACTGTTGTCGACGCCGTCGGCGTTTTCATATCGCGTATTTATATAAGGCGTATATATCGCGTATTTATTTAATGCGTTTTATATATTTTTAATATTTATTTAATACTTTTATATTTTTTATATGAATGAGTATTTATATAAAAACGCGCGCGGCGTTTTTATTTAAATAGGTGCCGCAGCTAAACGTCAACAGTCACCAACGCCGCACGCGTTCGGTGCGAACGCAGGCACAACGCCGATGGCGTCGACAACAGTTCTGCGCGTTGCTGGTGCTGCTGCATGTCCAAGTTTATACAGCTGATAAAACTAATATCCTTACTCCGTATAGCTCTCTACTAATTTGCTATCGCAATTGATGCTTCGCCTTTCGGGTGAAACTGCGACCATATTTATATAAATAGGCAGTGGGTGCTGCAGCTAAACGTCGCCTCCCCAGGCTGTCCTAGAATGGGTCAGCTTGTCTTTGTTAAATTTGATTTGATCAGTACGAAATATTTTTTATGCAAAATAGTCGGAAATAGGTTTCTGACTATGTCTTTACTAATCGGGGTGATCACTTTTAAGTTTTCCTGAATGCTTAAATATCGCCTGTGGCAGGTAGCCTATTTCTGGTCCTTCAGCTATATTATTCGAAGAGGCGGACATTACAAGCGTAGAAATGGAAACCCACATTTAACGAGTTATTTTCGATTTATTCACTTTACGGCATATATTGCAATTTTCGAATTTTAGTCGTTAGTTTGCACGACGTATACGATTGCAATGAATCTCTCGAATGACGACCAGTTTCGAGAAATTATTTCACAAGGTGTGGTACGAAATACATGGGCGTTCCAGTTACTTCTGGGCTTCAATGCACAAAGGAGTGTTTTGTTAAAAAAAGTGTGGTTGTTAACGACCAGGGCTGGAACACGTCTTCAGCTCGTAAACAATTTTCTAATTTTTGTGCGATGTCAGCGACCTTTCCTTGCATACTGTGCGTCAGGTGAGAGAAAGAAAAGAAGGAAAGGCAGGAAGGTTAAAGTAGCATCCGGTTCTCTACACTGCACATGGGGAAGGGAAAAGGGGAAAGAAAGATAACAAGCAACGAGGAGATGGAGAGAATGTGTGTTCTTACACTTGCTGCAGATGAATGTTCACTCGAGTATACGGTCACAAGTGCTTGTCTAGTTCAGCTGTCTTCAAGAAGCGTCGTTTGGTGATCATCTGCACACTAGCTGTATGCGGTTGAGGCCCCAAGATTTTAAACTCAGAGATCGGTCTGTCGTCTAAGCGGCTAAGACTCGTACGCAGAGCATACCATTGAGAACTACACGTTGGCAGTAGCAAATAATCTTCTATATAGTTTGATCAGATCCGCAGAAGTAACATGCGGTGCGGTTGGCCATTCGGCTGAGGAATGTATAAGCGTTCACGTGTCAGGTGCGAATAGGCAAAGCGCTGCCTGATTTGCTTTGGCAATGCACACGATTCTATAAACTCTCGCAGGGTATTACGACGTTCTTTTTACTGTAGGCTTCCTAAATGTGCATTTTTCAAATTAATATATCGCTGTTCATAGTAAAGGACAGTGTGTAGGGGTATGTGGAATAGTTTATTTGTTTTGTCTTTACATATTAGATCCCTTTGAGGTGCAAGCCAGGACCCTAATGAAATTAAAAGGGTAAATATATGCAACTTTCACCACGAGCGAAATAATGTTTCTTCAGAGATTATAGAGGAAGACTTCCGGGAAAGGCATTTCTGAAAAAGGCATAATTCTTTTTACTGCAAAGAACACACTGTTTATTATGAAACGAACCTAGGTGTGATGTTGGTTCATTTAAAGATAAGAGAAAAGGCATCCAAGATTAGGCATTGGTATGAAAGAGAGAAGGCTAGCCGTAAACATATGCAAGATGACTTTATCGATGGAATCCAATGTCCTTCACACTTATAAAACCTTGCACAGACTAGGTATGAAAGAATCACTTAAGAAAATAAAGCATGATTAATCTGACACAAGGCGCTATAAGATAGTACTCAAAGAATCAAAACATCAATAGGCCAACACGCTATAAAGCGATGAAACTAACCATGATCGCCTTTGATTGAAGAGTTTAATGTTGGGTGGTGGTCTTCACTGCGAACTGCAATTCAAGACGACGTTCGTGACTGGAAGGAAGCAGCCAGTTTCATGAGGCTTAAACGCACATGGGCTCGACTATTGTCTTACCACCGAGAAGCATTCAATGCCCGAGGATCTGAGGCTCTACACAATGCATGAGGTGATCCAGTGGAAACACGGAGTGTTCAGGTCCAGACATCCGACACCGCGCTCTTTCGCGCCTCGTTACCTTGCAAGCAGACATTAGGAAAGAGCTTCCAGAGGACCGCATGCTGCGAGAAGACGCCATGGTATCAGAAAGACCACATATATAGCTAGGTAGAGGCCTCGTCAAGCCGGGTCCAAGCACCTGTAAAACTTGCACTTGTGCGCCTTTGCCTCCTTCTTTTGGTCGAACGGCCGACGTGTTGAACCTCCCGTTTGTTCACTTTCAACTTCCTCCTGTGAAACTGTTCTGACCAGCTCAGAACCGCAGGTGGTGTGGCGGTGGGTCCAGCGAGCGCCACCAGTGGCGTGAGTCGATGGTGCCCTGGACTGTGGGCTGTACCCAACAACCAATCCCGTCCCTATCAAGATATAAATGTTTGTCTATCTATCTCTCCCAGCCGCGTTCGCTTCCCCATCTCCTATTTTTGGCTCCTCCTTTAGTATACCATGGCTGTCGCCAATTGGCCCTTTTCCTTCTTTTTCCCTCTTTCGACACCGCGCGTACTCGCGTCAAATCTTTTCTTCCTGGGATTTCAAGTGCCAAAACCAGTTCTGATTATGAGGCACGCCGTAGTGGAGGGTTCCGGGTGAATTTCGACCATCTGGGGTTCTTTACCGTGCACCACAACGCAAGCACACGGGCGTTTTCTGCATTTCGCCTCCATCAGGCCCTGCTCGTCATCGTCTTCAGTTCCACCGCCCATCCAACACAATGCTCGTGGACTTCACATATCACACTCAGACCATAAGCAATCCGATGCTCGCAAACCTGGCCATCCCAAGAAAAAAAAAGCTTCCTGGCTTCTTCAACTATGTGTATAGCACATATGTTATTGCGGAGCTCTGTAAAGTGGTATTGGTGGTGCCCGTTCAGAAACCTAGAAAAGACGTGTCATTATAGGTCTTGTCGCCTAGAAGGTTCTACGTGTCAAGCTTAGCTCTTTGTAATCACAGCTCCCTGACATCTCGAGAGACGAAGCTGTCGGGGCCAAAAACAAACCGCAGGAACTGTTGCGGCCACGTCTTCGTGACAGCCGCATTACTGTCGGTAGAACATTTTTTGCGTGCAAGAGCCGTTTGGCTCGTCTTTGTCCTATTTATTCTACATAACCTGTCTCGTCTTCATTCCTGCCGCGGTTAGTACATGGCTTGTGTTGTCTGTTTATTTGTTTCTTTTGTCCACATCTATACTCGCGTCTCACTCCACTTACTTGGTATGTATGCCCGTCTTTCCTTCCCTTTCGGCCCAGCGGGACCCATCAGACGTAAGCGAACGAGCTTCAGGGTAGATTTCAGCATAGTCCTTGCCCGACTGTGCACTCCGAGGCAGCGCATTACCTCCTAGTCCCACTTCGCAAACCACTTTTGCTCCGCTAAATGGGTGCTCGAACGCCCACCAGATGTCCAGTCTCGAAGCGCCTCGCGTAGGAAATGGGCTTGCCATGCCCAGAGAAAGACGAATAACGACCTAAAAAAGAGTCAGTTTCAAGTGAAGGTGTGCCGACTGGCACTATACCAGATTTATACCTTATATTCTCAATATATCTACGCGTATGCAGACAAATGGTGTCATATTAATTCCTCTGCTTCAGCATTCATCATCCCACATTTGGCATTACATGGAACATTTAAATTATCCCGAGTGAAATCTTCCATCGCTGTATTTCTTGCTATTCTACCTGCGTTTCATTTCACAGCTTCCTTGGTTGATTTCGTTTGACCATCAGTGTAAGGGTTTCAAGTTATTCTTCCCACACTAATGTATGAAAACGTAAATTCCGCCACACCACAATGATGACCAAATCTTTGAAACATTACTGCACCCCAATGGCTTTTACAAGCATATACGCAATACTTTTTGTGGACGATAAAACCTGCCATTAGTCTGCAGTGCTCTTGTGGCCACCTAGACGAAGATGTTCACCACGTTATTCTACAGTGCACAAGACGCGAAAATGCAAGGCATGCATTGAAGGCAGACTTGTTGTTAGGCCTTTGGCTAACGGCGAAGGTTCAGAGAAAATAACTGGTTGCTTTAAAATATTTCCGAAAAGCTGCAGCTGCTGCTTCCGAAGAAATCGAATTATGAACACCACAAGAAACAAAAGATTTGCAGGCACTGTAAATGCAGAGTGGCAATGAAAAATGGCAGTCCCAATGGGCAAGCAGCTTTGGCGAGAGTAACACTTATTCGGAATGATGAGTAGCACCGTTCGATATCAGATGTGATATATATATATATATATATATATATATATATATATATATATATATAGTTAAAAAAATAGAAGCACGTAGGAAAAACATAACAGGACTTTACTGACGCTTCGGCTGGGATCCGGCCTATATATGTATATGTATATATATACATATATATATATATATATATATATATATATATATATTTCCCCCTAGCGTGTTTGGGAGAAAGCACACGGAGCGGACGAGAAAGTAGAGGATCCGACTGGACGGTTTTGAGCCCGGACTAAACCACCTTGTCATTTTGTTCACCTTGTCGTCCAACCGCGTGACAAAACTGGTGGAGGCACTGGGTACGATGACGACGACGCATACAATGCACAAGACCCCGTCCAGCCGCAGGAACCCGAGTCCTACGCCCGCTGAACACCCCAGTTCACAGAGCAAGCCGTCGACAACCAGGCTTACCACCAGAGACACCAGGACAGCCTGCTATAACGTCGTCTCAAATCACCACGGAAGTTCCGACGCATCTTCCTCCGACATATTCTACCCTTCAGAACCCGCTGCCGCCCCCTGCCTTTCACGGAGAATTATATGAGGACGAAGATGACTGGCTGAGTGAGTTTGAAAGCGTAGCTGCGACCAACTGCTGCAATGATGCCACAAAACTTCGGCGCGTGTACTTCAGCCTAAAGGACGCCGCCCGCACATGGGAAGACATGTTAACATCCTGGGGTGAATTCTGACATCACCTTCTGGAGTGCTACAGGAACACCGACCGCCGCGAACGCACTGAGCGTGAACTACAATTCCGCGTTCAGATGCGGAATGAGTCCGTCACCATGTACGTCGAGGATATGACTCGACTTTTCAAACGAGCGGATCATGCTATGCCAGAGGACAAAAAGTTACGCCACCTGATGCGTGGTGTGAAGGAGCAACTTTTTGCTGGTCTGGTGAGAAGCCCTCCGAAAAACGTGGCCGAGTTCCTCACTGAAGCTGTGACGATGGAGAAAGTTCTTCATCAGCGGTCTGCCCTCTTCGACCGGCAGGTGAATGCCACGTCGGCTCCCGAATTGTTGGCCACCTTCGGGAGCAGTAGCACCGACTTGGTTCGCGAAATTGTTCGCTCTGTCGTCCGCGAAGGAATGGAGAAGCTGTACGGAGTGAGACAGCCAATGGTTGGCTCCATCGCCAGTGTTATCCGCGATGAGGTTCAGCAAGCACTGCACAGACACCGATACCCACAGATGCAAAACGTGGTGCCCACTGATGCGGGACCAGGCTCCATGTTCGCAGATACTCAGCCCCGTACGTATGCGGACTGCTTGCGAAACTCCATGCCTGTTTCTCGCCGCTGCAGTCTCAACTCAGACGATGCCGCCAGGCGCAATTAAAGCTGCGCATGCTGGCTTGGACGTCGACGGTCGCCGTGCACCCCCACGGAAGTCTGGTCTCTTGCGTACGTCGGACAGGTGTTCCCAGAACACCCGTTATGGACCCAGAACACTCTGTTACCATTGCAGTGAGGCCGGTCACGTCTACCGCGCGTGTCCGTATCGACAACTTGGGCTGCGTGGTTTCCCCATCAACTCGCCTCATCCTCAGGTTGGCCAGAGGCCAAGGGAAATTAATGAGTATCTGGCCCAGCAACTGGTACCTTTCACACGACGTCAATCGTGGTCAAAATCTCCGAGGCGACACTCACCCATTCGTCCACGTTTCGGGGCCATGGCACAGGGCTACTCGCCAAGCCCCCATCGGGAAAATTTAAGGCAGCGGCCTTCGGGGGCGAGGTCGCTGTAACTCAAAGTGCGGAAGACCTCTCATCGACGCTTGTACGTAATGTCGCAGAATCACTGAAAACGGCAAGTTCTACGCTTGAGAAAGACAACACATCAGTCACATCCCCGTATGAGTGCAGTGGCAAAGAATCGCTGGTTACCCCATCTGAACTTGGTGAGCGAGTCTCGTTTGACATACCTGTGCTGATAGACGGTTTACAGGCCAGCGCACTGGTGGACACAGGTGCAGATTATTCACTTATTAGCGGGAAATTGGCAACGATTTTTAAGAAGCTTATGACCCCTTGGAATGGAACGCGAATTCGCACAGCTGGAAGTCACGTTGTTATTCAGCTGGGCCACTCTACTGCAAGAGTTAAAATTCGTGCGTCGATGTTTGTAGTCACCTGCCTCGTCCTCCAAGAGTGTTCGCATCAACTCGTCCTCGGTATGGACATTCTTCGCGAATATGGCGCAATTATAAACCTTCGTTAGCGCAGCGTGACCTTCTCGACGCTACGTGCCACAGAGCAAGACGCCAAGAGCTGCCGTAAACCTGCGCTACGTGTTGCTGACGACAGCGTGACATTGCCGCCACGAGCGACTGTTCCAGTAGAAGTCACGTGCGAGAGCGTCCGAGACGGGGACGCGGTCACTGAAAGCAGCGTCTCTCTTTTGCTGATTCAAGGTGTATGCACTGCCCGAAGCCTGGTTCGTGTTCGTGACGGGCGGTTGCAAATACTCCTCACAAATTTCAACTACGAACATCGACATATTTTCCGCGGCGCTACCATCGCCTATGCAGATCCTGTCACCGACGTCGCAGAGTGCTTAGCATCCGAGGAAATTAATGTTGATGAAAATTTTTTGACCGCATCGACGTCAATTCGAAGCTCTCGGACGAGAGGAAAGCTGCACTTCACGACATTTTAAAGGAATTTCAGTCTTGCTTCGCCTCTTCGTATAAAGTCCGCCAAACACCCCTCACCAAGCATCGAATAATTACTGAGGGTGATGCTCGCCCTATCCGACAACGTCCCTACCGTGTTTCTGCTAAAGAACGCGAGGCGATTCAGACGCAAGTGAAGGAGTTGCTCGACGATGGAGTCATTCAACCATCCAGCAACCCGTGGACATCGCGAGTGGTTCTAGTGAAGAAGAAGGATGGAACACTACACGTTTGCGCTGATTACCGGATGCTAACCAGCATCACAAAAAAATGTTTACGCGCTTTCCTCGCCTCGGGTCGATGACTCTCTCGACAGGTTGCGGCACGCGAAGTACTTTTCATCTATGATTTAAAAAGTGGCTATTGGCAGATTGAGGTTGATGAGCGAGACCGAGAAAAGACGGTGTTTGTAACCCCACACGGCCTTTATGGATTCCGATTTCTTCCTTTCGACCTCTGTTCTGCTCCAGTCACTTTCCAGAGGATGATGGATACCGTAATCGCGGGCTTGAAATGACAAAGCTGGCTGTTTGTCTCGATGATGTAGTCATATTCGCTGACATCTTCGAAGAACACCTGAAGCGCCTAAAGATGGTACTGGAAGCGACTCGCTCAGCTGCACTCACTCTGAAACCTCTAAAATGTCATTTCGGCTATGAAGAGCTGAAATTCCTTGGACATGTCGTGAGTGCAGACGGAGTTCGCCCCGACCCAGACAAAACTGCAGCCGTCGCCGCTTTTCCTGGTCCATTAGACAAAAGAGCAGTGCGACGTTTCCTTGGCTTGTAGGCTTACTATCGTCGATTATTGCCAACTTTGGCAAGATAGACGAACCGCTCACGCGACTCACCCGAGGCGTTGTACCTTTTGCCTGGTCCACAGAGCAAGAGACAGCTTTCGTACAGCTACGACAGCGCATGCAGACAGCACCTGTACTTGCCCATTTTGATGAGAAGGCAGATACAGATGCTAGCAACGTCAGACTAGGGCCTGTCCTTGTACAACAACATGGCCGTGTTGAGCACGTCATAGCTTACGCCAGTCGTACTCTCTCTCTCTCGAGCCGAGGCCAACTACTCTACTTCAGAGAAAGAATGCCTGGCAGCCGTGTGGGCAACGACCAAATTCCGGCCTTACCTCTACCGCCGTCCCTTCAAAGTGGTGACTGATCATCACTCGCTGTGCTGGCTGGCAAATCTCAGAGATCCGTCTGGCCGTCTTGCTCGGTGGAGTTTGCGCTTGCAGGAGTTTCACATCACTATTGAGTACAGGTTCGGCCGCATACACGAAGACGCCGATGTGCTTTCCCGCGCACATCGGCGTCTATGGTGGGAATTATGGCCTTATGATCGCTATACGGTACAGCGTCATAGGGTGTACGACAAAGCTTGGCAAGTTCTTCATAAACACGTCACCTACGCCGCGGGCGTTCGCTGCGAACGCGGGCAAAACGCCGCCGCCGTCGACAACAGTTCTGCACGTTGCTGGTGCTGCTACATGTCCAAGTTTATATAGCTCCTCGGAATTTTGAGAATGACAGTCTATGAATAAATGACATGAAACAAAACATCGGCAGCGCATGCTGTTGATGGTAAATCTTCTCAGACTTAAATATTAAAAGTGCGAAACAAAACACCCGGTCACAAGATACGCATTTTGTGCCGCAGCTATGTTTATCCAGAGCCTCATGTGTAGATATATATATATATATATATATAGCAGTAACTGGATTTTTCAATGGGCCAAGCGTATTTAGGAAAATCAGCAGCACAACTTCGCGGTTATCTTAGGTTTATTATTTACCAAACAGTTTCGGTCGGTGGACCGACCTTTTTCAAGGGATACAGGAAATTCTCGCAACAGTCGTTTTATATCTTTAGGTAGAGAAAGAAGGCGCCAAAAAAGTGAGAAAGGAGAGATAGAGAGAGCAAACCACAAAAAAATACATAAAAAATCTCAGGGAGAGAGCCAATGGCAGGGAGATTCCTTGTTGGTAGCGGTGTTCTTCACGACGCGTGCTTGTCATTGTTGGCAGTGGACAAGTGCTTGATACGGTCCCCATTATGGGTCGCTGTTAAGCGTGTTTGACATGCACATTTGTCGGATACGCCTGTCATGTTAAGTTGAACATGCCAAATAAAAGAAGAAGAGAGACGGAGAGAATTAAAGGAAAGACACCAAGACCTGGTCGTGCCAGACAAAGCAAAGGGCAAAACACGAGAAAGACGAAAGAAGAAGAAATAACCTGCAAATATGACAGTAACAGCGTGGCGAAATAAGCATGAAATTAAAAAAGCAAGGGCAAAACCCGAGAAACACGAAAGAAGGAGAAGTAGCCTGCAAATATGACAGTAACAGCGTGGCGAAATAAGCATGAAATTAAAAAAGCAAGGGCAAAACCCGAGAAACACGAAAGAAGGAGAAGTAGCCTGCAAATATGACAGTAACAGCGTGGCGAAATAAGCATGAAATTAAAAAGCAAGGCACAATATTGTGGGTGGTTCGGTCCGCTTCCCCATTGGGGTAGTGGGAATTCATTCGACATCACACACGTGTTCGGCTTGCCTATGTGGGGATTAAGTTCTGATTTTAGCTAATTTAACTTATTGACAAAGAAACGATAGGTTTCCCATGTGTTCATTTATGCCGTGCGTGATTGTTCGAAATTTGTGGATAAAATATGACTCTCTTTGTGGGTTCACGAGATGAGCGGAAGACTGACTGGAGAAGAGTGACACGTATTTTATCAAATGAATGCTCAGGCAGACTGATATGTTTTGAGAATGGGAGATGTGGTAGTGCGCGGGTGTGAGCTCTGTGGTTATTTAGACGGAGTATGAACGCGGTTCCAGTCTGGCCTATATACTGTTGGTCGCAGACATCACAATGGAGCATGTAGATCACATTGCTGCTGTCACAATTTAGAGGTTCCTTAATTTTGAATGTGAAATCAAAGGAAGTAGCCTTAGCAAGACATGTTGAAGTCATGTGCTTACAGACCTTTCAGCGGGGTTTACCACAAGGTCTGCAGCCTGATTCTATCTTTTGAACCGTGGTTGTTCTAGCTCTGACGAGGATATCTCTTAGATTCCTTCCCCGGCGATAGACAACTCGGGGTGGCTCTGTGAAAATTGAAGACCAACGTGTGCTCTGCTGAATGATATTAAATTGTTTGGCTAGGATGTTGTTCACGTGCGGTAATGTAGATGAGTAGGTGAGGATAAGGTTGGTTTGGTTTTTCGGATGGCGGGGCTTTGAGCGCGTCAAAATTTCATTTCTGTCTAAGGCTTGTGCTCGGCTTATAGCATCATCAACAATACGTTCCGGGTAGTGCTTCGCCACCAGGGTCGTTCTGAGTTCCTTTGCATGACATTGGAAGTCTTTCTCGTCAGAGCAGATGCGGCAGTATCGGTGGGCCTGTGAATACGGGATGGCTTTCTTGCAATGTTGTGGATAGCTACTTTTGAAATGAAGATATTGGTGGCGGTCTGTTGGCTTTTTATATAAGGTTGTGAATATGCGATTTTCTTTTATTTGTACCGTGACATCACGGTATGTCACGGTACAAATTTTCAAACAATCCGCTCATGAATTGCATCGAGATTAGTGTGTTTTTCTCTTTGTCCTTTAATTTGGCAAATATTTTCAACCAGCGGCTTGTCAGTTTCTGACTCAGTGAAGTTTCTCGGTGCAGCCACTGTCTGATTATTTTCTGCGAATCGCTCGCGTGTGAGCTCCGTTCCGATAGATTTGTTCTTGCTGCGCGCAAGGCTTGGAACTTAGCTGTTTGATACATTGTAATACCTTGTAGCAAATAAATATTACCGCTAGTAACTCGCTTACTCTTGTGAACCGTCACGAAACATTCAGCTTCAACCATTCGTGCGCCGTCGGTGTAATCCGTCATTTATGGTGCGTATATAGTGCGCATATATTCAAGTGTGCGCCCATTCACTTATTCTTGATACGTCGGCGATAGAGTGGGCGTAAGTTTTCCTGCCATTTGGGATAGATGCGTATAAATAACGTGCGCGAAGCTTAATATAACCGGAAGCGGCGCTACTCCCTTTGTCATTGTTTAACGAGTGGTAGTCACTCTTGCCGACGTTCTGTAGATGAAGGCCCTTTCTTTGAAGGTTAGCAATACAATGCTGGCGGATGAGCAAATTTATGTATCCTCGAGGAAAGCCGTACATCACGAAGTGCGGGTAACACGTTCGGACAGTTGCAGCAGCGGTCCGCGAACTTGGCCACACAGATTCATTCCATTCCTTAACATGCCAGTCACTATTTTTTCAGCCAACTACTGCACACGTCTTCAATACGCATGAATAAATCCACATGATTCAATTCAGCATGACTAGAGCACAGTGCGCTAGCGAAAACTCGGTTGCATTTCCGACAGCTGATCGCACAGAAGCAAGGTTAAAGCGGTAATGGTTTCGTATTCGCGCGCGGTCGCTGAGGAGACGTATGGCGCGCCGCCGTAAGCGCCATCTCGTTTCTCTAAAAGAAACTGCTCCGCGAAAAAGGTCAATAGGCCCTGAGTGTGCCTAGGCGCCCACACTGTCCGCATCCCAGATTGTATTCCAGACGGAGCTCGCGCGGCCGCGCCATACGAAGCAGCCGCCGGAGTAGACACCTACCCCCTCCCCCTCTCCCAGTGGAAAGACGGCGCGCTTCCGTCCTTTGCGTACGCGAGATTGAGCCGACGATGGCACACTTTCAGTCGCGCACACAACGTACGGCGCGCGAGAACGAAGTTATCATGAGACGAAGCCGGTACGCCCGAATTGCAAGCAAAACCTGAGCCGATGCCACAGCCGACGCCACAGTTTCAGCCACAGCCGGAGACGCAATCGATGCCACAGCCGGAACCACAGTCACATCAAAGGATGCAGTGCACCGCGGTAGAGCCCACAATGCCGACTCCCAATAAATTGCCCGAAGACCGGCAAGTGGTTGTGATGCTTCGGTGCCTCACAAATACCCTTCGTATACGTTTAAGCAAGCTGCATACTCCGTCAGCGTGAAGTGCAGTGCAAGTACTGGATGCTCTTAATCCAGTGCTTGCAAGTCTCAAGTAAGCCCCATGATTCACGCGCCGCCTCCTATTCAAGCAACCACCACTGGTCCTTTGGTTCATGCCAGATATCTTCAACGCACGTCACCAACTATGGACTTGACTTTGGTGTCGTGGTGCTTCGCTGCACACACAGCACTCACTCTCTTCCTCTTTTTATTCCCCCTTTTCCTTTAACCCCAGTGTAAGCTAGCAAACCGGACGCTCGTCCGGACGCGAACTGCCAGAGAAGGTCAACCCAGCGCGCCCCCGCCTACTTCCTCCTCCGCGATGCTTCGCCTCGTTTCTTGTTCCCCCTTCGCTCAATGTCACCTAGACTTTCCCCTACGTGGTGTTGCTTTGCCATGCGCTCAGAGCGCTTCTTTCTACTTTCCCTCGCGTGATTCTCTTCACCCCCAAGTGTCTTCCTCCCCCGCCTACTTCGCGGCTTCCAACAGACATTCGCCGATTGCGCTAACTGGCCAGTTGCGCTTTCGCATAAAAAAGAATAAAGAGTGAGAGAGTCTTCAATATGGAGAGCTAATCCGATGTAATGGTGACATGCGACGGCAAGCCACTACTCCTGCGATGACTGCGCTTATACAAGAATTTCACAATGCACCTGTGCGACTTTTAATGTTTTCATACTATAGCACGTAGTGCAAAGACGGTCTCGACAAGCACAAAATAAATGGAAACAGGCACTCGTGTAGTCGTGGGGTAGTGATTCTACCAACTCTTGACTCCCAATGAAATACCTATATGTTCTAATCCCACTGGTACTTTGTGATTCGAATTCAAGTGCCATTTTTGATAGGAAACAGACCAACCTATAGGCAGAATGACCTTATGTGATGTGTATCAAGCCCTCTTCATTCCATTTTATTGCGATAGCAATTATATGGACACTCAAAAGCAGATTTCTGCCGTCGGCATCGCCGTCGCCGTCGCCGTGAGGTTCCGTATGACGTCATTTGGAGAAGAAATCGTCGCCGCGCGCCGAACGCTGTATGTGCGAGTGAAAGGGCGCGAGGGGCGCGTCTTTCACGGGGAGTGAACGCACGGCGGAGAACAAACGCGCGTTCTGCGCCGTGCTCGCTTAAGGGCTGCAGAAGTAGGCGTCTCTTTTATTGCGATAGCAATTATATGGACACTCCAAAGCAGATTTCTGCCGTCGGCGTCGCCGTCGCCGTGAGGTTCCATATGACGTCAATGGAGATGAAATCGTCGCCGCGCGCCGCCGAACGCTGTATGTGCGACTGAAAGGGCGCGAGGTACGCGTGCTTTCACGGGGAGTGAACCCACGGCGGAGAACAAACGCGCGGTTTGCACCGTGCTCCCTTAAGGGCTGCAGAAGTAGGCGTCTCTTTCCTCCTTTACAATCACCATATATGTAGAGCAAACGCGCTTTATTCCGACGCGCGAAAGGGCGCGGGGGGAGGGGGAGGGAAGGGAGGCGACGTTTAGCTGCGGCACGAAGTGCCTATTTATATCAGGCATAGAGTTTCATATTACTATAACTAGAGGGCAATGTGGCGCTGCGATCGTTCAACTATCATGGGAATGATGGGAAGTACAGGCTACGGATTGGTATTCTGTTGACTGGCGAACTAGTCTACAGGTATTTTTTTGTCAGTTTTGGTTTCGCTTGTTTTGCTCCAAGCGCAGTTGCTACAATCCGTAGAGCACAAACTTACTTGTGGTAGGAAAGGTTGCTGCTTCCTGGCTGTAGTCTGCTGTCGCAAAACGGGTAAGCGCAAAGCCACGACATAACAGTTGCTGGCGCGCACTTAAGAAGAAGCGGTACGTCAACATAAAATATAGTGAAGCATGCTCGTAAGAGGCCACAAGCGTCCAAGATAGCACTGCAGCAGATGTGTTTAAAAGTACTCGAAGACGTTCATCAATCGTGACAGCCGATGCAGCCTTTCGAAAGAGCGAGAGAGTTCGCAAGTGCGTCTGCGCAGACGCAAGTGCGTCTGCGAGAAAAGTTCACGTTCCCCACGTTCGCAGCGAGCAGGCGTCGTAGCAGATGACACTTGTAACATTTCTCTCAAAGGCGCAACACTTTTCTTATAATACAAAATTTTTATTCCCACAAATATTTGATGAGTATCTTTTATATAAGCACATGTACGGTTGTTATTGCTGTTGTGAAAGTAAATAAATAATTATTCAATGGCGCTAAATCAGGCAGAACGATGCATACACTGGTGGTAAACCATGCTTCAATCTCAAAGTCATACAAACTTCATTCAATGTATTATGCATTATATAAAACACAACATAAATAAAATTAATTTTTGCACGAAAATGTTTTAATACAGCTTCATTTACTGCGCCGCATGCAAACGCCACCACTTTCAAGACAGAAGTCAATCCGAAGCCTGTACTTCCCATCATTCCCATGTAGGTTGAGGCGACGTTCAGGAGAACCCCCGTAGACACTAGCGCCACTTTTCCCTCTAGGTTTTTTATTTAGAAACTCTATGATATCAGAGGCTCCGGCAACAGTCACCAACGCCGCACGCATTTTGAGCGAATGCGGGCAAAACGCCGATGGCGTCGACAACAGTTCTGCGTGTTGCCGATGCTGCTGCATGTCCAAGTTTATACAGCTGATAAAGCTAATATCATTACGCCGTATAGCTCTCTACAAGTTTGCTATCGCAATTGATGCTTCGCCTTTCAGGTGAAACTGCAACAACCTTTTTGATATATTTCGGTGTTCTCTTATTTATATAATTATGGCAGATCCAACACGCTTGTAGGAAATGCGTTAAGTGATGATTTCTTGGACCGTTTGAATAAATTGATATGCAAAGAGACACGTGATGCTGGCAAATGCATTTTTTTACAAAATTCGCAAATGGGTGTTCACAATAATTTCGAACCGACGACATATTCCGTCATTTGGCTTACATTAACGCTCGAGTAACTTACTCATGTTCTTCGTTTTGCTGAAGGCATAAGAATACTCGCTTTCTCTGCGTGATATGTCTTTTTTTGCCTTCCAATGTATATGCGTGCAGGTAGCAGGACACGGGTTCATACGCAGCACACTCTTACACTTGAATTTTATTCCGATAGCAATTATATCACCGTGAGGTTCCGCATAGAGTCCAATGGCGATGAAACCGTCGCCGCGCGCCGTATGCTGTATGTGCGAGTGAGAGCGCGCGAGGGTCGCGCGCTTTCACTGGGAGCGAACGCACGGCGGAGAGCAAACGCAACTTCTTCCGTCACGCAAAAGGCCATGGGGAGACGGGAGGGAGGGAGGGCAGGCGACGTTTATCTGCGGCACCAAATGCGTATTTATATAAAAACGCTGCGAGGCGAGAAGGTGGTAAAGACTTCCGACGCTGCTCGACGAGTGTCCCGTTATGATCTCGTCGAAAACCTCTGAGCCCCCACCTGTGGCACCAGCAACAGTTGCCAACGCCGCGCGCGTTTGGTGCGAACGCGGGCAAAACGCCGACGCCGTCGACAGCAGTTCTGCGCGTAGCTGGTGCTGCTGCACGTCCAAGTTTATACAGCTGATAAAACTACAATCCTTACTCCGTGTATAGCTCTCTACTAATTTGCTATCCCAATTGATGCTTCGCTTTTCGGGTGAAACTGCGACATTTTTTATATGCACAGCTATAGTTCACTGTTTATAAGAACTTCTTGCTGGGTGAGTCTGCCTATATATTGCAGCTACTACAATTGCGCTCTATCCGTTTACGTCTCTTTTTTCCTGTGTTTGTCCGTGTGTCACTATATAGTCACTGTATTCGATATATTAGTCACTGTATTCCACGAACGACGCTTACGCAACCATGGGTATCAGTCTTCGTGTTCGGTCTAGCTTTTATATGCTATCTCCAGGATCAGGAGTTTTCACTATTACTATAAAGCTTTAGTTTAGCGTATGCTATACCGTTACGTATGCTATAAAATAGCGGGTCATCACTGCGCATGCGCAGAACGCTAAATGACCCATAGCCTACAGCGTGCGCACGCTATTTTTCAGATTTAACGTTACCGTCTTTGTGTGGTTTACGTAGTTTATGTAAAACATGGTGGTGGTCTCGGCTGCCCGCTTCAAATTGAATTTGGCGTTGCTTTTGTAGAATTCACTTCGTTCGTAGCAAATGACTGTGTAAATGGCTTTCGCTTAGTCTCAGACCGCTTCGACAGAGAGAATATTATGCATAAACTTGAGGAGTTTTCGAGATCGCTTCTCGTTTCGAACGAGTCAAAGCCTAACAAGAGAAATGATGATGATGATGATTTAATGGTATCCCCTTTGAAACGAGATGGTGACAAATAGTCACCTAGCCTGCTTGATTTCATTAGGATTGCTATACATGTTCTTTTCTAGCATTTTTGTATACACTTCCTTAAGCTTTTTTTTTTCAATAGCTACCTTGTACCGCTGCCTATGACTGCAAGAGATCAAATCAGGTCGTATCAATTTCTTCCCTGCTTTTTTTCACCAATACCCTAAAGGTCGCTTGCTTAACTCGACTGCTGACCAGTTGATGCTTCCGACCACTTTAAATCCAAGTGCTTCTGGAAGGTGTACGTTACCTATACTGTTCTCACTGGGCGATTCCCTTCACATTCCATAAGGATGTGTTGAGTGGTCTCCGGATGTTTGCAGCATACACATGCCTGATCTAGTTACGAGTATTTTCTCCACTATGTTTTGGTCCTTAGGCAACCGGCTTCAGCCTGAAATAGCAAGGTACTGCCATTTGTGTTATTGTACAGATTTTCTCTTCTAATTTATTTCTTCTCATTCTTGTACATATCAATGGTCCTGTTTGTTTCTATTCTTTGCATCCAATTCACTGTCTCTATTTCTTTCACTTTCTTTCTGATGACTACTGGTTTTTTCTATTCACAGTTTGAATTGCCCTGTACACGGTTGCCAACTTTCTTTGCCTCTTCCTCCATTCTGTGTCCACGCTTTTCAGATACAGGTACTTGTGGACTTTAGCTGCCCATTTATTTTCATCCATGCACATGTTCCTGAGTCTTGGTTCAAAACTAATTTTGCTCTTTGCTTATCTCACTTCAAAAGGGGCGCAACCAATGTCACCTTGCACTGCCTCATTTGTGGTGTCACCGTGGGTTGCCATGCCAACCGGCCTACTGATGTTGTTTGATTAACTTCCAACCCCGACAAGATGTCAAGATGGCATAGAATGGCATTTCCACATTTCACGCATCGCCTCATACTTTTTCACTATTGCTGCATTCAGCTTCCCCTTTATTTTCAGATTGTCTTGGTGGTTGCTTGAGTAATTCTTTCCTTCGTTTATGTGTACGCCGAGGTACTTATATTGCTTCACTATGGGTATGACTTGCTGTTGAATTGACACCCAATAATTACACTATACTTCATTAATATCATAATTCCTGATTTCTCTGTGCTAAACTTAAGGCCTAGATTTGTAGCAGCGCTGCCACAGATATTCGCAAGTGTCTGTAAAACTCTTGGATTGTCCGCTAGTTGCACTATGTCATCCGTATACATCAGGCCAGGGACCTTCTGTTGCACCATTTGTTCATTACAGACGTAGAATAAATCAATACCTAATTCGCTGTTTTCGAGTCGTCTTTCTTTGCCCTTAACATAAAGTGTGAACAATGGAGACAGAGGACATCCTTGCTTCAGTCCCTGGTAAATTCCCACCACTTAATAATCTTTTCGACCTTCCCGTGCAACTTGTACACCATTGTCTCTATACAGGGTGTTCACTTTTAAATTTTACGAAAATTTTTGAAATCGTCTGTGGCAGGTAGCATAATTCTTTTCATTGAGCTGGGTTATTCGATGAAGCGGATATTATCAGCACAAGAAATCAAAACACATATTCAAAAAATTAGCAAGCATTCACTAATTAACTTCTTTGTTAATTATTTTACGACATATTGCAATTTACGAATTGTAGCAGGTGAGTTTGCAAGACGTATCCACCTAAAATTAATTCCCAGAATGACACCAGTTTGAAGATATGCGCCATCAAACTCGCCGTAAAAATGCACTGCTGTTTCACTTTTTTACCAAAATGCTGTTTTATACTATGAAGCACAAAAAACTGGAAAGCCCATGTATTTCGTCCCAGACATTGGGAAATAATATCTCGAAACTGGTGTCATCTTGGAAATTCATTTCAAGTGGATGCGTCTTGCAATCTCCCCGACTACAATTCGTAAATTGCAATATGTGTCGTAAAGTAATTAACTAAGAAGTTCATTAGTAAACATTTGTTAAATAGTTCAGTATGTGTTTCAATTTATCATGCTACTAATGTCCGCGTTTTTGAATACCCCAGCTCAACAATAAGAATTATGCTACCTGCCACAGGCGATTTCAAAAAAATTCCGTAAAGCTTAATTTTGAACACCCGGTATATCTCCTTCAGCAGCCCCCCGAAATCGGCATCTATGCCTTCATGCTTCAGGATATCCCTCAACAATTCCCTGTCTACGTTGTCATACGCTCCTTCAATATCTAGAAATGCTATCGATGAAGGTGTATTCTGCGCTAATGAAATCTCCATGCACAGAGTTAGTACACACATATTACCCTCTAAGCATCTGCCCGGCCTAAACCCATTATGCAGTTCCCCCAGTACATAATTTTACTCCACCCACTTCGACAGTTCTAATTTTATGGCTTGCATTGCCCTTTATACATCATCGATGTTACTGTAAGTGGCCTGTACGAGCTCGTCTTATCCCTATCTTCTTTGCCTTTGTAGATGAGGTTAACCTGGCTTTCGCGCCATCCAGCTGGAATTTTCTTCGTTCAAATCACTTTCTCTATGGGATTAGTCAGCAGTACCTTGCCCTTTAGACCGATGTTTTGGATTAGCTGTACTGGTATTTCATCGAGATGTCCTTCGAGACCCTCGAGATATCATCGCCACCTATCGGTGAAGTCAGGAGATGGGCGCGACGACGGCATAGGGCCTCAGAGATCGGATGATCCCGCAGGCCAACTAAAACTGCAATAAGCTTGCGCTGCTTAGCGCAGGCTGTACTGTAGCGTATATCGTACGCTATAGTTGCGTACGATATACTAGAACTGTCTACTATTGCAGTTTACTATTACACTCGCTCTGGAATCGCGGCAGCTTACACGGCGAGAGGACGAGCACCTAGCAGCGCGTGGAAGTGGCCATAAAGAACTTTGCGCTACAAGTTTGGCACGCGCTAGTTACAGAAACTATTAAACAGAAATATAAAGGTGCTAACGGAGCGCGTAGGGGAGCTAGTTTGTTAAGATTCATGACTACAAGGGCACTGTGAATACATGGAGGACAGAGAAATAAAGTTACATACATACAGCGATATGTGCGCATCATTTTCTTGTTGTCGTGAAGTGGCGCTGACTTGGTAATTATAAATGCTAACGCAGGCTCTTACTCGTTATTTTCTGGCCGCGGACGCCGGCGCTGACGCCAACGCTAATGCCGGATTTTCTGCGGCACGGGACCCTTAACGCTGTGGCGTTAAAACCCCTAAACGAACACCGATCGCCCATTCCTTCTTCAACGTCGGGAGTAAAATATTGAGTGACCTCACACCATTGTAAGGAGTGGAGATGCGGCATAGGCGCGTGGTGCACGACAGACACAAATAAATAATGCTTCGGGTGGAAGCCGAATGTTGGCGCTTGAGGCTAGGACAAACCCAATCGCGCTATAGAATCGAATCGGAAGAGTACGAGCAAACCAAGCCACGTGGTACACAGGATCACTTGAAAATGCGTAGGGCCAGCTATCTGTGTTGCCTATGCGGTTCAAATCTAACCCACAGGAGAATAGACTTCTGAACCGGTTCCGCTTTAGTGTCACCATTTATAACGGCTAGGCATAAACCGAGGGGAGTGTATACGTTGACTGAATGTGCGCCCTGGAAAAATGCATCTCTTAGAATGTGGAATGATGAGTTGCTGCATGCGATCACTACCCATCACGCGTCTGAAAGTTAGTGAATATGGATGTAGGGAAGGCTGCCCGTTCGCCGATTCATGTAGAGATATGGATCATGAGTTAAGGGGTCACATTTTTCATGCTGAAAGAAGTATTGATGCCCGTTTTATTAAGCTCATCTAGACGTATGGCGCAGCACTGCGGCGTTCCGTTATGCCCATAGCGGTTTCCATGACCTGGTGGTTCACTTTTTATCGCTACGTTGCTGTGACGTTACCAGGAAAAACATGCAAATATTTCCATTCGTTCAGTTGGGCAGTATTACTACGGCATAATCAATCTTTCCCTTTTGAGGTTGTCAAGTTTGATGGATGAAAGGATTTCGCATGGCCAACTTTTCTCTCAAATGGCTTTTGGAAGCACAATTTGAATACCTACCTTGCAATCGCCGTATAGTACAGTCAATTATTTTGCTTTTATTTGTGGACCTATTACCCGTAAGTTTGACCCCAACTATAGCAAGAACCAAGATCATGTACAGTATAGTTGACTATCAAATAGTTATTTAAAACCGCAAAGTTCACTGCAGGAACGGTATTCTTTAACCTTCTGTCCCATGGGGATCGATTCGGCATTTTTCGAATATTTCATTGTTCCCTGCCTCAGTTGTTCTCCATTTCTTAATGTGTTGTTCGAGCACCATTCTATTCCTTGAGAGCCTGAAGTGCCTAAATTGTTACAGCGTGCGATGTAATACAACTGTCGAATAAATCAAACATTGCAGTATAAGTCTCCTGTCCTTTTTACTGTGCCCCTTTTCCTACTCCTGCTACGGCAAAAGTGTTGTGAACGTCTTGTGCTTACTCAAGTATTGAAAATAGGAAGCAATTGATGAACTCTGTTTGACGATCACGTGACTCAAAGAATGAACTGAGATGGTGGAGAGAGCGCTAAATGTTTATAGATATGAAATGTGGGTAGGTCGGCCGGAGAGGCTTGTGTCTGGCTTGCTACACTACAACCTGGATGAAGTATTTGGCAGATACACGGATAAAGAAAGCCGAGGGCTGGGGGGGGGGGGAGAGGTGATGACGTAATACTACTTTAAGTGCTCGTGTTCAGTCCAGTGTATGGTATACACATCGCGTGCAGTTTCTGAAGTTGCATGACACCCGCTGTCGCGAGCTTATACGAGATTGATATCAGGCTATACGGAGTCCATATGTTTATACGACGTGCCTTACATACAAAGTACGCTGATGACATATATGAGCTTAATGTACTTAAAAAACAGATGCATACAAGAAGCCTATATCATAGTAGCTTTGTCCGACTGTACGGTTACATGCGCTATATGTATACGTAGGCTGATATATAGCAGTTTAATTGTTATCAGTGCGAAGTAATATTTCTAGCGGCAGGCTGCTATACCGGGCATCTTATTTTAAACTTAACAATACTTTTAAAAATCCCCTCCGGCTTATAGCACAACCCTGATGCAGTTTTATTGGCGCGGATGTGCACTACCTGCGGGATCGACACAGAAAGGGGTTTGAAACATACCCGATACGGAAAAGCTGGTGGCAGATTCGCTAAGGAGGACGTTGCCTTTAGTTATAAACACAAATGAAATTGCCCGATGGCAGGATTCAAAGAGTTTACATCTACCCCAACAGCTCCTTTTTACTTAGTCAGGTTGCGTTTACTTCAATTCATACAGCCAACACAGGTACGAGTCTGTAGAACATACTAGAATATTACACTTCGTGTAAAATTCTTACGCGAACGAGGATTATGCACTCGAGACTATTTACAATGCATATTTACAAAAGGCAACTGTAGCGCGGGCCAGTTCAGCTGACAGCTCGAGAGCAAGGAGCCGTTTGTCTTCTTCGTCGGGGCTCCCGCGCGCATCGTCCACAAGAAACACGCAATAGGCGTGTAGCAATATTTTAACATGTTTATGAGATTCATTGCTTTGCCCTTATGGCGAAATTGTGATACGTAATGCTTTTTTAATTTCATGACATTTATTGGATTTTTAGATCGAATATTCAAGTAAGGGAACGTTCCCGTGGTGAGGAAACATTGGTAGACCACGCCAGCTGACGTTACCATGGTAGGTGAGTGCGCAAGCATATGCTGTATTTTCGATAAGTGTAGGAAATGTGTAATTAGTGGACATGCTGGAATAAATGTGGAAATTAGCTGCAAGGTAATTTACTGACGAGACAAATTTTTCATTCCTAGCCTACTTCATTATACCTGCAGGAAGCCATTGAACCCATCAAATATTCTTTAGGCCACACTGGAAATGCCGAGGGCAAGGTGTTGCAATAAGTGACTTATGCATATGATATGCGCCGCGGTGTCGCATAAATTTCTAATCTTGGAGTAAAGCTTCGTATTGGTATAAATGAAACAACGTACATGAATCTGTTTTGGCCGATTCATCAGCTGCTACAAATATATTTATATGTGCTCAGTGGATAATCACTGAACCCGCCTATAGGGTTTCAACTGCTGACGACCTGCGGTCGCAGAATGCGTGGGTAATTTCATTCCCGAAAGGCAACCTAGTCACAAGACAGATGAAAAGTGGTATGAAAATTTTGACGCGTTCATGACCTAGCCGTTTTGGGGCGTGGTGCGAAAGGTATTTGTCAATAGCAGAACGGTTACTTCATGCGCCACCAGAACTACGTTGGTCCGAGCGGTGGGCGCTCTGTGGAGAATGCATAGCTTAGGTGTCTTGGGGCTCGAGATGAGCTGTGGGGCTTCTTTCCACGTAGACATACCACACCTCATCGGCTAGAGTTTGGGTACGTTGTTTGGGGTATAGGGATAAGGCCTTCGTCGTCACTTATTATTATCGAAGCAGTCAACTACTGCAATGCATTTGTGGTTCAAATTCAGGGACTGAATTAACAAAGTTTTTGTTTGTAAGTGATTTTGGCCAATGGCTGGCCACCTTCACTAATAACTCCTTCGGTCAGTTATTATAATAATCTGCAGAGAGAAAATTCATGCTTCCAGGTTTTTATTTTTTAGGTGTCCAAATTGGATGAGGAGTGCATCGCAATTTGATCTTGTAAGCAACTCTTGCCTGATATCTCCTTGTGAGTACGGGTACAGGTTTTTTATATTTGCTTGCACTGGAAGTACTCGCTCCGCACAGATTAGTGTTACTGGTAGGACTGAGGTTGACTAATTTGCTGTCTGGAATTGAATGCTCAACTATTGTCTTTTCAGAACATCGCAGAAGTTAATCTGGTGCACGGTTTTGGATAGATTTATGCGAAATGTGCAATGCGGAACACAGCGCTCCCCTTTGCAGGTCTTGAATGTTATTAGGCATAGTGAGCTGCCAATGAAATCTGATTCTATTTGCCTTGGCTTCCTGTAGCACAATAACGTGGACCCTTGGAGTGCAGATACATCGTAATTTCGCGCTGTTCTGAAAGCAGCTCTCTTAACTACATTATCAAAGATACCTGAAAGATAGGTAGACTCATCATACCGAATTTCAAATTAAGCCGAGTCTGGCAACAAGACGACAAAGGCGAAACGGGTCATATGAAACAAATAAGAATGGGTCAACACTATGAGGATATCTCGTACTTCTTTCTATGACTTTCGATTATTGCGCCCTCACGATGCATTCTTAGAGCCTGCTATAGTAAGCTCACATAATGAAGCCTTTGTAACGCAATGACTATAATGCCGGGTTTGATCCCCGGAACATAATAAAGTCTGCAGGCTGCTCATGACACACTCTAGCTTTTACTTCGTTTTATTTCCGCTTCGGTGGTATTTAAACTTAGTCACTAGTTCATTAAACTTTGACGCCGCACTTAGTGTTTGACGTGCACAACTACTTTTGTTGACTTACAGCGTGTTTTTACGTACGCCTAACGCGTCATTAGTCCTTAATCAGTGGAGAGTATTTGCAGACGGTGCTTGAGGGTTGGGTGTAACACGTCGTTAGCGAGCATTGCACGACATTAAATATGCGCCGAATAATCGCTCCACGTCGATGCAGTTAGGAGGCTCTCCCGGTGCGCATGCCGGCGCACGCCGCCTAACGTGCTTAATTGGTCAGCACAGAGTTATTAGTTTGGTCTGAGGTTCGCGTGCTCGCTTGTTATGGTCTTTTGATGAATGTTCATTGTGGCGTTGCTTTCTCGTTAGGTTTTCGCTGTGTGTAAATGTAGGTATACGTGCATTTCATGTATCTGGGTGTTCTTCTTGTCCGTTAATTACGGTGCTTTCTTTCAGCAAAAAAAAAAAAAACTACATGTGCTTCCTCGGAAGCCCCAGTCAAATCACTGGTGGCAGCGAAGCAGTGGCATCCTAGCAGAATTCACAGACTGTGTCACCTACTACAGCGCAAAAATAAATTTAAGTTCCTATAATGCCCGCATAAATGTTTCTACTGGCTACCAGCTGCTGCGGAGGATACATGATACAGCTTTGGACTTGCCGCATGCCTTTCTTTCTTTCATTTGATGAGTCCGCTACTGCAGCCGAAGTGAACTTGGCGCGTAAAGCCAAAGCTTAAGTACTGAAACTACGCATTTGTACTTCGATACATTTGACGGCACACGATGCCAATTTGATTTAAGGAATTGAGAGCAAAATCAGGGCCAAACAGGCGCAATGCCTGGCCTCGTACAATGATTAGAAAAGGGATGATCATTCGCATTCGCGTTTAGATGGCAGAGCGAGAACGAATAGAAAGAGGGTGAAAAGGAACACCAATGGTGAGAAAACCACCGTTGATGAAAAACGGCATGACTCGACTTGCAGGGCCTCGTGCGGCCCAAGCAGTACGATGTTCTTGCTCAGCCCTCGTCTTCTCCCGAGCTCCGTTCTTTGACGTGACTGCGGTACATGTAGCTTTCTCTGTGTCATCACGGCCGCCTCTCGCATGTGCCGCAGTCAAGCTGCCGGAGAGCGCGCCTATATGAGAGCGCCTTCTAATTAAAGCGAGGAGTTTTGTCTCAGAGAGAAGAAGCGAGCGCGTTTTCTCCGGAAACACGGTAAAATACAACAGAGATCTACCGGTCCGAGGTGGAAGTGAGCGGTGACCGCAATTAATCAAAGCCGTCGGTGAGAAAGCCAAACCCATTTCACTCAGTGGGCATTGGTCGGTATTCTCGAGCGTTACTCGGCTGCACTGCTTCGCGCGCTCTATTAGAGTTGGCAGGCAGAAGTGCTCACGTTTGAACAGCTGCGAGAAGGCAGCTTGAATTTATGAAATGAGCTTTAGTGTCGAGACGACCGCGCGCGGCACTGGCAGGAGCAATTCATCTTAAGATGTTGGAGAAAATCCGTGAGAGACTTATCGAGATACTGTCTGTTTAATCTTTATATAAGAAATGTGTCTGTGCAGTAGCATCTGAAAATAAAAAAGAAATATTTGTTTAGCAAGTTGTTTTAACCACAGTATTCATTGTTATGGTGCCTAATTTACTAGGACTACTACTTTCTGTACAAGTTCATCGTTTATTTCTTGAATTTCACATTTCACAAATGGTTTTGAAAAATAAAGATTGTAGCCCAACTAAACTGGACAACAACGGCGGTTGAAGCTTGCGCTGGCGTTGGCTTCCAGTCATTTCCTTTCGAAGTATCAAAACAGATGTAAACAATCAGACAAAGCAAACAAACCAGCAAGAAAAAAAATAGTGGAGAGTTGTGCGATGTCGAAAATTTCCGACTAAGTTTCCAGCAAAGGGTTTTTTTTTTTCGAGCAGTTGAAGTAAGTAGTTCAATTGCCTGGTGATTAAACCGCACAGACCCGCCGTGGTTATTGTTTTGGGTTGCTAAGCACGAGGCCACGGGATCAAACCCCGGGCTCGGCGGCCGCATTTCGATGGGGAGGAAATGCAGAAAACATCTGTGTACTTAGATGAAGGTGCACGTTAAAGAACCCCAGGTGGTCTAAATTAAACCGGAGTGCCCCCCCCCCCCCTCCTACGGCGTGCCTCATAATCAAATGGTGGTTTTGGGCACGTAAAACCCCATACCTATGTTATTATTTAAACCGCACAGTTTAAAATGTTATCCACATATGACTAGCCTATTTAAAAGTCCGCCGGAAATAACACTTTCGAGCACTTTTGATGGGATTTTTATTGAGAACGCAATAATATGAACACTCCAGGTGAATTGCCGCCGTTGCCGTGATGTTCCGCGTAAAGTCCAAGTTCGATAGCATCGTGGCCGCGCGCCGTATATTGTGGGTACGAGTGACAGCGTGCGAGGGTGAGCCGAGGATGATGGCTTGATCTCGCACTCGCAAGGGAGGAACAGCTCCATCTTCCATCGCGCGCAAGGCATTGGGGGAAAGGGGGAACGTTTACTAAGGCGGCGGCGGCTACGTATGGTGCGGCTGAGCCTGGCTGTCTTGAAGCCGATCTGCGATGGGTACAGAGTCTAGGTGGGCCGATGGCTTACAGACTCGTGTGCGCGGTGTTGTCGCCGTTCAAGCGAAATGCAGCACGAAGGCCAATGCGCTCGCTGCTGCTGCCTCTCTTACTCAAGCCAGCGCTATGATAGCGAGTGACCGCGGTCATGGAGTGAGATGTGTTGACGTTGGTTACTGTGAGCGTGACACCATGCTTGTTAATTTAGTTAGCAATCGAATGTCTAGATGTTGATACGGGCGATAAAACTAGTAACCTTACTTCGCATACCTGTCTAATAATTTGCTATCGCAATCAATGCTTCGCCTTTCGCGCGAAACTGCGGAATTTTCCAATTACATTAAGTTATCCATAAACACCTTGCTCATACAGAGCATTGGCGACATGTTCGGCCATTTTCGCAAAACTTATTTCAGTGACATTCATAGTTCTCCCAGAACAGTGGACTTAATTATTGGTTCTTAAAGCATAACGCTGCGGGTCGCTTGCATAAGTAATGTACGCCTAAGGACATACTTTGTCCGCGCATAATACTGTTGATGATCGATTTGTCTCTCTTTACTAATTTTAATACAAGAAGATTTCTGTTGTGATGTGCAAAAAGGCGGAATACATCCCTCCCCAATTCAATAATTACCATAACGGGAAGGAGGGCCTGTCATATCTTTACAAAAGAGTAGCACTGAATGTTGCACGAAAGACACCAAAACACATTGAAGACTCCTTGCTAGAAATCTCTCGAGTCGCTCCTCAGAGGTACGGGAAAGGTCGTGTATGAGGAGCATGTTAGGATATCTTTTTCCTGGTGTGTGCTCTGTGATCCTACGGCACTGATGCCACTGACCCACCTTATGTGGCACATGCAAGGCTGCGTAGCACTATATTTATTGTAATGCTTATCTTCAAGTGATTATATATGACCAGCTCACGATAATGGTTGATCGAGCGCTACACAAGAAACCTATGTTGTTTTACAACGTTGGCGTGTTCTCTTTCCAAGGAAATATGAAAGCTGTTTAATTTTCTGGCGAGTGAAAGGCAATACTGCAGCTTCTCATAGGACATGCAACTTCCCCATTCCTTCAAGAAGTTAACATCATCTTAGCATTCTTGTAAAGTCTTTTGGAGGTTATTGAAAATTGGTCCGCAGGCCCAAATGCAGACGACATCAGCACAAGAAGCCCAGTGGAACACGGATGGCAGTGGTTCAGGCAACCCCGCCATCACACAGTTAAAAGGCAAATGGTTGAGGATCGACGTCACCCTTCTGTAGTTTATGCATGTCCTCGTGCTCTGCAGAATTTCCCTTCGTATTCTGCATAAATACTCTCTTGTCTCCTAAAAACACGGAAATCTATCTCAGTGCATTCTGGGCGCAACAATAATTCATTAGAAATTACTGATTCGTGAGAAGCTCGACCGTCTGCATGAGCACGAAACGGGCTAGATTGAATACCTGAATCACAGAAGCCCCCGACAACCAGCCACTGTCTGTGAATTGGTATCTGGAGAGACAATGTGGCGCAGAACTTAGGCGAACGTTTTGTTCCCGAACCAATACGCCTATAACAGTTTGAACCTGGTAGGAATTTTGGTGCGCGTCTAAGCTTACGTGGCAACGTTAGGTCTTTTCTGCTCGTTGTTTATTAGCTCTTAGTTGTTCAATCAATTGTTGTTTATTCATTCAACTTGGCATCATCCACATTTTTAACTCGCTGTCCAGATTCTCTGTTAGTAGTTCACCTTTAAACTTGCCGTTGCGTTTTGTAGGTTTAGGATCTGCATTATTTGCTGTTGGTCGTCTCCATATTCGCGGCGCAAGACGATATCGTCAGTAAAACGCGGACTGCATAGGTATTCCGCAATAATGATGCGTTTCTTTTACCGTTATCGCTCTGCCGTTTGGATTTTTCTGTGCGTTAATCTTCAAAGCGAAATATCACTTACACTTATATGATGGTATTTGTCACTTCAGTCTTTACTCCTTTCCCATGCTATATAGCCTGCTATAGGCGCATAATCACTTACTCTTAACGGTATTGAGGAAAATACAAAGAACTGCTCGCGTCGTACCTCTTAATGAGAAGTGTGTGTGTGTGTGTGTGTGTGTGTGTGTGTGTGTGTGTGTGTGTGTGTGTGTGTGTGTGTGTGTGTGTGTGTGTGTGTGTGTGTTTGCGCAAGCGTGTACTGCAGCGACAAAGCAGGTGCCACCTTTGCATAGTGCATCCTTTTATGTCGCGTGCCCATGCTGGTACAAGCTCGAACTTGTGTTGCTGTGAAAGAAATAGCTACTAGTCCACGCTTGCTACAGCTCCTTTAAGGGCCTAATTCACCATTCTATTGACGAAAATGGACCTCCTATGGAGACGCTCCTCCGGAGTACGCTGTGACTGTTGCGTGCACGGGTGCCACGCAGGCCTGTAACCTTTTTCTCATTCCTGGCGATAGCTGCGACGTACAGCGGCGGCGGTGGAGGACAAAATCGCCATCCGAAACGCTTATTGGAATGAGCCCATAACTGCTAAAGCTGTAAAATACAGTCTTCAGGCTACCTTGAAAGCGCAATGAACTTCAGCAATGCTACACGGTAAACAAACAAGTATTTCATTTCAGCAGGTCTTCATCAGCGTTTACAACAAAGTTCCCGATAAAGACCAGCCGTGATGAAGACCGGTGCAGAAAATAAAAACTTGTTCTGCTTACCTTGTAGCATTGTTGAAGTTCTGTATAGACAGGGTGATTTTTAGACCATGGAAATTTTTGAAAAAAGTAGTGAGTGCAGAGAGCGTGGTGTTCTTGCAGACGAGTTCCTATGCGAGGCAAACATACTATGCCACTAATATCTTCAGCTTCAGAAGCCTAATTACCAATAATTAAGTAGATCACTCTTTTATTAGTGCCTTGTGGGCAGTTGTCAACATGTCACTATTTCATGCATATTCTTTGGTTAAAAAATCTTGATAATTGAAACCACGTGATCGGCTTTCCATATATCACACACATACACTTTTTTCCGCGACGATGCTCATAATGTTAACAGCATTAAAATCTATTTGGCGCTCCCTTCACCGAGCAATTTCACGGCATTTATTTGCATGCTATAATAAAAAAATTTAACCTATGAACCGCATTTCCAGAAATTTGTTGCACTTCAGTTTTCGTTATTTTCGTAAGTTGCGATATAATACCCTTTATTGTGACACTTTCTGAAGCACTATGTGAGCCAGTGAGATTTTTTATGTTTTGCACGTTATTTAGAACCTTTAGGAGTGCCTAAGAAGTTTAGAAGCGTTTAGAAGCATCTAAGTGCAGCAAAAGCTTTGCGAAGGGCCAGCCTTTCGTTTTCGCATGACGGCCAGTCACACAAGAGGCACTTCAAGATTTATTCATCGCCACCAGTGTGGCAATTGGCACTGCCTGCCATTCCAACTAGGAATTAATACGCGTATTTTAAAAGGCTGCTACTGGCAGGGGACATAGTAACGTTTTTTTTTCTATCAAGTAAAACGAGCCAAAATTTGTCATTTTCCATATGGGTGCGTGGCGTATAGACGCCGGTTAGTGAACTCCGGTGTATTAATCCTTAATGTGATAATACAGCTAAGGCCACGGAATTCGTCCCGTGCTGCATCCGTTCTCAGCAACTTAATCGAGGTTCTCAGGATTCCTTTATACGCCCAAAGGGTAGCTTAGTCCGTACTCTCATTGCAAATGAAACCAATGATTGGTAGTCTAATCTTATCTCTTGCAGCAATTGCTCATGTAGGTCGCAAACGACGCGACACAGAGTGCTTTGCTTTAGTATATCTTTTAACCCATCTTCCTTGAAAAGGCCATTCACTATTACATAATATATTAGCAGATTTGAAAACGCAAAGTCGTATATTGTATCCCCGAGAAAGAAAGAAAACACGACCCAACAAAGAAAAAAGCATGACTCTGTAGTCGCAGGTAGAATTTTGTTCAGGTATAAGATAGGCGACACGCATTGGCTAGCCTAGCCCCGTCACTCTTCGCATCGCTCTAGAATCAGAGGGTTGCTGTCCTTGCGCGCGCACAGACGCGAAAGCTGCCCCTGGAGGCACGGCCCAGTGTATCTACACGTAACAGCTTCGTTGCAGCACAAAAACAGAAGGTGGTGACAGTGAAGGAATGGGGTTAGGGGTAACATGGGGTTAGGTAGGCGAGTCTTCCTCCATGACCTGAGAAACCGCGAAGCGTCCCAGAAGTGGCACGTGCGTTGATGCAATGCAGATTTAGGGCAAGAAAGTGTATTCGCAGCGAATGAAACAGCTGAAGAGCTTTAGCGCATGTCGCACTCTTCCGGCGCTGCAATGAGGCAAAGATCCAGAGCAAGTGCGCGAAGAGGGCGCGAGCCTAAGGAGTTGTCGTTGCCAAACAGCGAACTTTCCATTGCAGATGCAATCCAGACGGGAAAAACCACCTTACGCGAAGCCTCGCCTTTTCTCCGGATGCCTCGTCGCTGTCGTTATAGCGTCGGCGCGAAGGAGAGCGAGTGAGGCTGGCTTTTTCTTGGGGCTCTTGTCAGCATGTCGCCAGTTCCCATGCCTTTGGCTTCCACAATGGCAAGCTGTTTGCCGCTTCCTTTCCATGTCTCCTGTATTAATTTATTCGTTCTTTCCTTGTGTTTCTTTTTGGAGTGGCCGAGGGATAAAATATTAAGGAATGCCGACAATAAAGGCAAAAGTTCCGCCAGCCGGAGAGTATATCGTGCAATTGCGCCAGCGTACATATAGCGGTGCTGTGACGTCGCTCATAGTGGCACATGACTTTGACAATTATTCCAGGTAACATTCTATAGTGCTATAGAATTTCTCTGTATGTGGTTAAGTCTCGCTTTTTGGACAGGGAGTAGTATGCCTGCGCTGGGGCCCGGTGTGTAAGTCCTCGGGCGACCTCGTTGGCGATCTCGTTCCCTGTGAGTCCACTATGAGCGGGCGCCCATATTATTCTAATTAGGTCCTCCCCCCATAGATCTCTCACAAAGAAAGAAGAAGTAATCTGGCGAAAACTGCAGACGGGTACCTTCCCAAACCCGTATATCCTACACTAATGGCATGCTGAGGTGCACTCTTCGAAATGCAAAAACTGTGAAGGCATAGCGACCCTGAATCCCATGCTCTGGGCTTGCCCAGCGCTAAACGGTCTACATGGGAACAAAGAGTCATGGGAATCCTTCCTTCATAGCCAGGAAGAAGAAGCCCAAAAACAAGCCATTTGTAAAGCCCAGGCCGCCGCCGGAAGCCAACAGATTCCGGCCGACGTCTAGGGGGGAGGTAGACGGTGAAAGGGGGAGCTGCGTCTCACCCGATCACCCACACTCTCTGACGGGTGCAAATAAAGTGCTTTCTCTTTCTCTCTCAAGGTAACATCAGTTATTTGTTTGATGTGTTGCTCCAATAGACGAGTTAAAGTTTAGAGAAATTATAAAACGTACCAATAGATGTTTGAGTGTTTTTCTTTTACTCCGTATTGTAGCAAGGGAGGTATACTTCCGTTTCGTCTGATTGTTCACGCGTCGCGCCCGCAGAGAACGAAACTACGTCATTTTGTACCGTGTTCTAGCGCCGCGAATATAGTTGGGCAAATATAGAGCGCGCACAATCGTCCGCTGCGCGAAACAAAGCCTAATGCGACAGCTCGCGCGCGAGACCGACACCGGAAATTGTCCACTCAGCACAAACGGGAAAGAGAGCGAGAAAGAGAAAAAAAAAAAAAAGCCGGCGCCCATGACATATTCGTCACGCGACCCTCCGACTCCGGTATGGAGAACGCAGGGAAGGAATTTCTCTTGCAGAGGCTAGACGGGGCAAGTGGAGAGAGTGTCTATGTTTGCGGCGACGCTCGCCTCCCTAAATCGTTGGTTCGAGCCACTTCAAACATTTCTATCCTCTGCGATTACTGAACAAATTTGAAAAATTGTTACAGTAGAACACTCCTCAGAGGGCACGTAACGACTTCCAGCGTATAACCAAAATTTTCCATGTGGCCTGGTGAGGGGTGCTTTACTATCGGTCACGTACGTACAGGGCTTTTCCAGCATAGCCCTGACCTGTTTTAAATGCGGTGTCAATCGTCACCTAAAATACTATAACAATCTTCTCTAAAGGACTTCATAAGGCTATTAAAACACTTGTTTCATTTTTTAGGAGGAAAGTAATGTCCTCCCAGTTTAACAATGTGGATTTAAGAAACACTATTCGACAGAAACAGCTCTTCTAACTAAAAAAGTGCTATATCTATTAAAAAGCTTTGAAGCAAAATAGCTAGTCCTTGGTGTTTCATAGACTTTAGGAACGGCTTTCGATAGCATAAATTGTGACATCCTTTTTGTAGCTCTTGAAAAATACAGCATCACAGACCACGCTGTATAGCTAGTGCGTCATCGTCGCGTTTGGCGAACAACGCCAATTAGAAAGGTAGTCCCTCGAGGAAGCGTTTTGGGACCACTTCTTTTAAATATCTACAATTATGATATCGTAAACATTAACAAAAATGCCGTCTTTAGTATATACGCTGATGACACTGGTAAATTTTGTGGCGGCAATGACCCAAATAAGTTATTTGATACCGGCAAAAATAACACTCTCTAGTCTTCAACATTGGGCCAATCTCTACGCTATACAACGTAATATTTATAAAACTAAATCAATGTGTTGCCGCCCTAAGGGCAAGCCACTCAATTCCTCTAGAATACTTCACAGCGACTCGAAGGATATCGAAGTCGTTACCCAGTTTTGAACAATAGGTGTAGGGTTTTCAGGTACGCTTCTGTGGGATACGCATGTTGATTACATATGCCTGAAGGTTGCTCGTATTATTGGTATTTTATATCGCTACGCAAGTCCCTTCCTACGAATCTGAAACTTATTCTTTTCCAATCCTTACTTATATCGCATCTTCACTACTGTCATCTGTCTATGAGCCTTAAGAAACTGCATGTTCTTCAAGAAAGACTCTAAGAATTATCTTTAATCTCCCGAGAGATAGCCCCAGTTCAGAGATTTATCTGACTGCATACATACCTAAGGTGTTCAGTCTCTACAATGTCCGTCTTTCGTTTCGTTGCAAGCACGAGCTTAGACGCAACATCTCAATTATTTCTTATATAGCTGCACTCATCATTCTTATACCATCGCATCCTTTACGATAAGATACTTTTGCAATACCAGACCACGTACAACCATAAGTTACGACCATAAGGTACGTTTGCACTACGTCACCACACCACCTGTTACGCCTATAAGATACTTTTGCAATACCAGACCACGTGCAACCGTAGGGTATGACCATAAGATACTTTCCCTGATATGTCACCACACCACCTGTTACGCCATATAAGATACTTTTGCAATACCAGGCCACGTACAAACTATGGAACATATATGCTACAGCACTATTTACATAAGCTCCTCAACATTGTTATATTTTCAGGCGTTGACATAAGCCCAAGTAGTGATGCGTTATATCCGTAGTCATTTCGCAATATGACTTCTATTTTGCAATATTTTTCTCCTTCTTCGCGAATGCAAACGTGTACGTTACTTTGTTGCTTTGTACACTTACTACAGTAATTATTGTATGCTTTGAATACTTGCTTTGTACACTTTGTTATTCTCATGTTAATTACAAAAATGTCCTGCTTTCTTTCTATTATCTTTCTTTTTTGTCCAAATTCAACATACAGGTATGCTTCCTTGTCTGTACCTTTCTTTTTGTTTTGTTGAATACCAGTTGTCTATTTCATAATAGCTTTCATTGCGCCGGTTTCTTGTCTGTATGTAACCCCTACTTGTGTCCAGCCTGCATGCAGTTACTGCCTTTAATTTTAGACCCCTGTCGAACCATAGGGGGCTCTGGAGCTCGTCAAGCTGCTGATATTTATCCTGCAGCCTTCTGCTCATTGTGGCGGAAAATAAAGAGTCACTTGTTGATTGATGAATTGATTGATTGATTTTGCGCCTCTTGCTGCTGTTGCTCACAGCGTTGCTGCAATTGCATGAATATGTGCACTAGCACTGCCCGCTCCGCGTTTCTTGGCTTCCCGCTGGGCCTGAAATGGCCTCCGATTCTTTGAACCAGCTGGTGTGCCTCCAGTTTGAGCCGCTTCTCCTCAAGTGCGATGCGTTTCTCTTCCATAGCACTTTCTCGCTTACGAGCAGCTCTTTCAAATTGGAGTTATTTTTTTGCCTAAAACAGGTAATATTTCTTCCAGATAGCCGATTTGCATGTGCAAATACAATTGAATATATATAAGGAGAAATCACCGTCCGAGCACTCCGTGGAGATGGTTAACCAGTGAAGCTGAAACGTGCGGCTACATTGTTTATCACTGGGATAATCCCGACAGTTCCCTAAAGTATTTTCAATTATGAGATTACACACACGTTCGGCTGCGACAGAGAGCGACGTCACTGATGGTATGACCGCAATTCGCCCTTGCCGCTTGCGTTCGATGTCTCGAGTTAGGACGGCGGCGTGGTTAGCAGCATTCGCCCGTCCATTACGGCTTTAATTTTTTCGAAATTAAATTGCTTCAAAGTTAAATCTGTCCTTGACGTAAGACAAGTGAATAGCTCATACCGCCTTAAACAATGGCTCATACCCCCGTAAATGCCGTCTCCCCATTCATTACGAGGACGGAAGGGAAATTATACACTGGGATGATGAGCGGCAACAGAGCCAGCTGTGGAAGAAGACGACGACGACGAAAGCGGGAGCAGTGGCACGAGCGCGTGCCGACCATGAGCATGAGCGCAACCCGAGGGGCGCCAACGAGCCAGCTGTGGAAGTAGACGACGACGGTCGAGCCAATGCTGATGATGATAGTTTTCTGTGTACAGGTGACGGACAGACGCTTTTTCGTTTCGCTTAGCCATATAACGCTTCGCTTTGAAAAGCAGATTCCCTTTCACTTGAGAGGCGTGTCCTGCATTGTATTGGGCTTCTACAACGCCCAAAGTTACCCAAAGTAAGCCGTAGGCACTGCTGAGGGCAGCTGCTGCCAGTTCTTGGTGTGCTGCAGTAATTCAATTCGCCAACAGCTCGTGCTTATTCCTCATCTGCCGAGTCCATGTGTGCTGACACCGTGCTGTAAAATTTCATCATTACGTGGAATGCAGGTGTTTCTTCGATTTCATCCTGTGGGTTGTTTGAAACAAAAGCAATGTTGAGGAAGGTCTATTAACCGTAATGCACGTTTTGATTGAGGGATGTTTGGTAAGTTCCACGTGTTACTACAGCTCTATCGAGGAGAGCTATCTTGTATGGCCCGATAGAGTAAATTTATCAATATCCTTTACGTCCAGCAGTTATGTGCAGAAATCCATGCAGGGTTACTGGTTCACAACTTTTCATTAATTTCCCAGCCACTATAAACGTCATAGCCGCTCTGTGATGAACCAAAAGAACAACGAATGTTGACTTCTTCATGTAACAAAAAAAAAGGTTCCAAACACATTCACACGACTGCGGTCAGCATCTCTCCGGAAGTAAATCGCACAAATGAGCATGAGCCTGAAACAAAAGCCTGACTTGCTAAAACATATTTCAAGGCCGCGTTCTATTTGAATGAACATAACATGCGCATCAATTTCAGTCAGCGTTTCAAGTCAAGATATCTTTCTGAATCTGGTTGGTGTCGCCTTTAGGCGTTGGCAAATCAAGTTCGAGTTAGGTAACATTCACGAACACGGCTGTACTGTAACTGCCACAGAAATTCATCCTCGTTCGCTTCCTTCATATTGTCTACATGCTTGGTGGCGACTGAGTCCCTAATCGCAGATGCATCGTTGCACTCACAGCTTGCAAATGTTGTTTATTGTGGCCAGGTACACAACGCAACTTTTTGAACGAAACGTACGGGGGGCTGGTAGCTGAACTTTCGGGTCAGCTCCACAATTTCTTGAAGGAGAGGCTCCTTCACAAAATATCGCTTCTCTGTACAGGACATGGGAGAGAAGACCTCCACTTATCAAGATGCACACAAAGAAACATGACGAAAACAGCCACGAAGCACCAGACTACAATAATAGAGGTTTTACTCACTTGCTCAGGTCCGCCCGGTCGTTGCGAAGGAACTGGGGCGGATGAGGTCAAGCCTACTGGGCACATTGCGAGGCAAGAATACCTTGTTTTCTGATATCCTGATTTTTATGGAAAGCAGTGGCCACGCTGCACTATTAGCAAAAGGATAGAGCGCCCAAACTTGTAGTCTTTATTGGAGCACAAGCAGACAACTGCTGGAGTCTTCGGCATCGGCATTTTTTGCAGTTTTGGTGAGCGTACTGCAGAGCCTTGACAGACGCCGTGCTGTCACGTCTCCCGCGTTCATGCCGTCTCCTGTTCTCCCACTTCATGCGGCGATGAGTTGTTCTACAGTAACGTATTCGTGTAGTTATTATAACGCGGAGCCGTCTGACCAACCTAGCAATGCGATGGGCCGCTCCCCAGTAATGAGATGTGTTTTTGTTAGGCTTCGCTGCCTGGAAGTTTGGCTACCGATATAATACAGACAGACAATGAACATTTATTGAGGTCCTGAGGGACTAGCCGGCGGAGACCCGTTGGGGCCCCCGGCTCGCCGCTGGCTGCTCCCATGTCGGAATCGGGAGGCCAAGCCTCTCCGCTTGTTCACGGGCCCTCTGAACAACCATGGACTGGAGCTTGAGTTCCGTACTAGAGATGGCCTCGTCCCAGTCTTGTTCGCTGGTGAGTGACGTATGCCGCAACGCAGGACACTGCCAGAGCATATGGGCTAGAGTGCTAAACTCCTCCCCACAATCCGGGCACTATGGGTCAATTTCTCTGTTAATCCTGCTTAGGAAACCTCGCGAAGGATATGACCTCGTCTGAAGCATCCTAAGCGTGATTTATTGAGCTCTACATAGATTTGGGTGTGGAGGCGGGAAGCGCCTGCGCTCCTCTTTATAGTGGGAGATGATCTCATGGAATGTTAGTAAGGGGTCGCCTGTGGCCAAGCTCCTCCGGATCCAATGAAGCCTCACCGCCGTCGCGGCGCGTGAATTCTCGCGCACGGCGGTGAGCAATCTCATGGGGTTCGGGCGGCCCGGCAGCACGTTGTCGCCCATGTGAGCGGGGAACCACGTAATATAATGGACGGAGTCAGAATTAGTTCTGGACTTGATCTTCAGAAGCGCCTCCGCCTGTCTCGCAGCCATTCCCGAAGCGAAAGCCCTGACGGCCGCGCGTGAGTCAGTGTAGATATACGGCCTTTTAGAATCCTGCATCGCCAGCGCAAGCGCCACCTGCTCTGCCACGTCGGCCGTGACAGCGTCTACCGAGGCCGCAGATAGGAGCTCACCCTTCTCGCTGACTGCCGCGACCTGCGAATTTACCGGAGCGCCGATATTGAGCTGCGTCCACGAAAGTTTCCATGCCGACCGTTGTCTTTAAAATCGTCCTGGCACGAGCTGCTCGCCTGCCCGCATTATGCTGTGGGCGAACGTTTCTAGGGAAGGGACCGACGACGTAGGTCTCTCTGGAGTTCTCGTCCAGCTGAACCGCCTCACTGTGACTGTAACGCGGCCGCAAGCCCGCCGCCTCCAAGAGGCGCCTACCCGTGCTGGAGCCTGAAAGCCTCGGGATCTGCGCCGCTTGTTGCGCCTCTATTAGTTCGAGGGTGGTGTTATAAACGCCGAGCTGCATTAGTCTGTCCGTGCTCGTCGTGACCGGAATACCGAGTACCTTCTTGACGTTTTTCCGGATCAACGTGTCAAGCTTGTCCCTTTCAGTCTTAGTCCACTGCAGGGCTGAGACCACATAGTTTATGTGGCTCATAAGAAAAGCGTGATGCGCCCTAAGTAGGTTGTCCTCGCCTAGGCCCCCCTTCTTATTGGAGACTCTCATGATTAATCTGAGGATATTCTCGGTTTTGGAGTTCAGGTGCGCAATTGTTTTGGCATTACAGCCCCTGGCATCGAGCAACAATCCTAGAATTCTGATAGAATTCACCCTGGGGATCTTCTGGCCGTCCCGCGTGTACACACCTATGGGGATCTGCTCGAGCGGCACGAGCCCCCGAACCCCCTGCCTTGCCGGTCTGTATAACATGAGCTCTGACTTGGATGGGGAGAGTCGGAGACCCGTGCCCTCCAGGAAGGACTCGGTGACGTCCAAGGACTCCTGGAGCGCCTGTTCCACGGCCGCCTCCGAGCCTCCCGGGCACCAGACCGTAAAGTCGTCGGCGTACAGCGCGTGTCCCACATTTGGTACGGCGGCCAGCCGCTTCGATAGCCCGTGCATTGCAATGTTAAACAGGAGGGGCGAGATCACCGCCCCTTGTGGCGTGCCTCTGTTTCCTAGCGCGAATGGTTCTGATTTGGTCTGCCCCACCTTGACTACCGCCGTCCTGCCCCTCAGGAAGGACTCCACAAACGTGAAAAATCTACCTCCCAAGTTCATTGCCGAAATCTCATTTAAGACGAAGTCGTGCGACACGGTGTCGAAGGCTTTAGAAAAATCTAGTGTAAGAATGCCCCTGACGTCTCTAGTCCTGTTGTCAATAACCTGCCTTTTAAGCAGTAGCATGACGTCCTGCGTAGAAAGTCATGGTCTAAACCCCACCATAGTGTATGGGAACAACCCCTCGCGCTCTATGTGTTTTGAGATCCTGTTGTGAATATTAATTTATAGCTTCACACTTGTATTTTTCACAAAATAAGTAATAGCGAAAGCCTATGACATCGTTCATTGCTTTTGACTGGCCGCACGCAGTGGCGTAGCCGGATATTTGGTCGGGGGGGGGGGGGGGGGGGCTGACGTTGCAGTGCGGCCGCCTCTTTGTAGAAGATGTCGAGGGATGAACTGCATGAATACTAACTGCATTGCCATTGCCAATAACATTGCATATTAGATGCTGCACACGAATTATTGAACGCTACGCACTGTCCAGAGAAGTAAAATTTGAATTTTTTCAAAAGAGAACACATTCGTATGTCACAAAAAATTTAGCAGAAATAACTCGTATCAATGCTTCCGCGTTTTTTTTTTGTCTTTTTCATAAGTACAGAAATATCACGCGAACTTTACATCTATATCAGTTCGAAACCAGCAAAGCAGTGCATGGAGCTGATATGAAAAACGTAAAGGCCATAAAATCAACAAGTTGAAGACAAATATTTTGATGAATATTTGTGATTCAAGAACCTTGTTTACATTTTTGTACATATGCAACGGCCACGAAAAAAAATACCTCAATGACGCTGTCCATCATTGCAATAGATTGCGCAGGAGCAGCTGTTACCGGTTGTGTATTGTAATTACACCGAGATTATACTCGCAACAGTGTGTACAAATAAAAAATACGAGTTCAGCAAAATATATATTAAAAATGCGAATATAGAATGGAATATACAAATGCGAAGATAAAGGGCAAGAAATTGTCGCTGGAAACAAAGTTCACTGCTTGTATACACAAAACCTCGCAACAAGATATTTAAGTATACTTATAAGTGTGCCATAGATCTACGTATCTAAGCAAATGTCAAACAAGACAAATAAACATGTTGCGCAGTCACAGATAGTAAACTTCACGCATATAACGACAGATGATTCAAGCGACAACAAAACTATGATAGCAGAAATCGTAATATGCATTTGTCCCATGCTGTGGTCGAGACAACATCATATGGCTAGAATAATAAAAAAATAATGCAGAAATCAATACGAAAATGCGTATTTTAACTGCTTCCACCGCGGCAAGTTATTCGGCACCCAAAATTAAAGAAGGGTATTACTTCGTTTCAAATAAGACGTAAAAGCAGGTAGCTAAAAGGAAAAGAAAAGGACAAACGAAAGACACAGATGATGCGGCAAGTTGAACTACCCAATATCCGAGTGCGTTTTTGGGAAACGCCGCGTGGGCCGGGCTTTCACATAGCAAGGTCACTCAAATTTCGATATTGGTGTCCTCGTAATTTTTGTATTCGCATGATAATTTTGATCATGATGCTAACTGATACAATAAACGGTGAAAATGTATGTGGTTTGAGAAGCTAATGAACAGTCGTACGTTTTCATAATTACTAGCTTAGGTGCTTCGCTATCTAAAGGACAAACTTCACTCAGCGGGGAAGTTTAGCGAAGCGTTCCATACCTTCGGAAACTGATGCCGACGTCTCTGTGGGCGTATAGAAGCGCCAGCATAACCATGCGTTCCTCAGACATTGTAGAGCGCAAATAGTTTTTTTTTAGTAATCTCATGTTTGAAAATATCTCTGCGCTGGCAGTGGCCACTGGAAGGGTGACTAGAATCGGCAGCAGTTTGTACACATGTACATATAACCTGCAGTCGCAATGAGAGAGGGCATCTATTCCTGTGATAAAAGCTAAAAATACTTCTTCGATATCGTTGACATTCTTGTTTAGGTACCTTGCACAAACAGTAAGCTGTTCAATTACAGCAATATCCGTCGTTTCGTCAGCAAGTACGCAGAAGCAGCCTGCAGCGTTTACTTTTGCATCTAGGCTCTCTTTGATAATTTCGCCACAGATTTCTATAACTTGATTTTGTACATCTGGGCTTAAATACGAGACATTACTGGGACAACTTTCCACATGCTTTTTCAGATATGTGTCTTCGCAATCAGCCCGTATGCGAAGAAGCGCTCTGAAAGTACGACTATTTGCTTAAATTCCATAGGATCTATGTCCCTACGGCCACGGAGAGCCCGACCTTGCCGCCCGCAAAGAAGAACTGTCTCAATAATAGGCCGTCAACTTTCTTCTGTCTTCTCCTAGCCCCATCACTAACCCCCCCCCTGGCTACGCCTCTGGCTGTAGGTTAACGAGGACTGTGGTCGAGTGTGGTACACGACGAGAGCCGTCGCTTTGATGGATGATGCCATGCTCTGTGACGCAAAACTTTATTCTTCGAGCTTAGGTCAGAGTGCTATTTCTGTTCAATAGCGCCGCCGACGCAAACGATATAGACGGTTTCATGCTCGCGATAACAGCAGCGCATGTGTCGCCCCCAAGAACCTTCCGGTCACGTGCCTTATCAGTTTGCTAAGCGGGAACAAAAAGCATGTTTCCAAGTTGTTTCAGTGTACGGAAAGTCTCTTTTTACGTTTTCAAATAAAAGAATGACGCATAGTCCCTCAAGGCTAATACTTATTTTCTTTTCGTGTAACTCACTGGCAACTGCACTTGTAAAACTATGGTTATGAATATAGAGGGTAAAAGTGTTGCAAATCCGAGGCCTGATGTTTGGCTCTTCAAAGTTTTCTCCTTAACAACAAAAATTACCACATAAGATTCCAAACTACTGTAAAGAGGGCGTCTAAAGTTGGTCGCCTACCGGTGAGATGAACGTTTCCTCATAGCTTTTCGGACTGAGACTTTTTTTAGAGACATCCATATTATTTTAGTGTTATCAACGTTATCAATTCATGTGGGTTACAAGTTTCCCATTCTTGAGATTTGTCTTACTCGTGGTTAACTGCACGCTTGATTTGCTTGTGCAACGTGCAACGTAACCTTAAAGGCAGGCAGCCATCCCATATACAATAGGACATGATAGGTCACAGCAATGTACATGGTTGCTCGTGGCAACACCCAGTTCTACGAATTCTTCTTAAGTTCATGATCCAGTTATTTTTCAAGAGAAATGCGTTCTCAAAAAAAAATAAGAACACGGTGACTACATCGCAGGTGTATCACACGTCAAACTATACTCTTTAATCACTAACTTCAATCATGCGTCATAAATGTCCTCCCTAAAAACGCACGAAAATTATTTAGGACCGTAACGAGCTCACTGCTATATGCACTGAAGCTCACAATGAGGCTACACAATGTAGTTAATCGCGCCAAATGTTGTTAGGTTATTAGGGTGATGCTTGTTTAATCAAAATGCAGAATAACGAGCCAAATAGAAAAATAAAATGACGAAGTTAAGCTCTGCGAATGGTTGCCGTGGATCGTTGAGTGCCGCATCGAGCATGTTATTGTACAAAAAAACAACCATTGCATGACTACAGCTGATAATAATGCTAAACGAGATTACCTCGTTCGCAACTCAGTCGCGAGGCGCACTCGGTTCATTAGGGACAAGCTTCCAGTTAAGGGTTCCATTATATCGCCAGCTGATGTGCTTAACGTGATTATATAGCGCAGCCGCAGCTGTTCTTCGTTCCTTTCATTTTTCTTCTTTTTACCGACTTTGTTAAGCACGTAATCCTTCCTCACATCTCATCATTCAACACTGCGGCGCTTACTCCCGCCTTCTGCTTGAATGGAAACTTTGCATAATGTGGAGTTCCTGGAAGGCTTCATAAGTCATCGCTGTCGCTTGATGCATTGGGAGTTTTGTTGGGAAAAATGCACCCATGAGTGCAGGCTTTTCCTTAACTGCCCGAAGTAGTGATTATTATGAAGTGCACAACAGAAAGGTTATCGCTTAAAGTAAGGAGAACAAATAAAATGGCTGTCAAATTTTCACAATGTTAGCTTGAGCATATTTTTCTTGCTTTTCAAAGGCACTACTGAAATGGCATGTTCACTCCAGTTGCGCCCAACATTTAATGGCGTGCGTTTATAGGAGGATCGCGTCTCTGCCCGGATGCTTAATTGTTGGGCCACTAGTTTTTAAGATGGCATGCGACGAACTGATCATGGTATGCTTAAGTATAGCAGCGCAAGTTCAAGAGACATCCGCAAAAAGAAGTTTTAGGATCAAACTCAGAAATATTTTTTTCGTAACTTCCGTTTGCGATTGGCCGACCATCTTATCTAAAATGTGCTCAAGATCAAGTTGGGCTGTCAGTTTGTTGGTACAAACTGTTTTGTTACTATGGACTCTTGCCCAGAAGTCTGCGACATTGAACCTTATCAAACTTGTTGAACTTCACTGCAACACAGCAACATAACTGATCGGCCGCATTTTCAAACAGTATATTTCAAACGTCTTCAAAATTTGAACAATTTTGTAAGCATCCTCCAGAGGGTACTTCGTTGTAATACCATACGCATTGAAGGCAATGAGTCGGCACTTAGTACTGCATTATAGCAGTGTTCACTCAGGAGTAAAACACTGTTATAACACAGCCCTAAGTGCGGAACTAACTGGCGGGAATGCGCATGTTAATTAACGGAATTGGCCGTTGAGGTTGCTAACAGAAACTTGTGGAAACTGGGCATATATTTTGTTATATATATATATATATATATATATATATATATTATATATATATATATATATATATATATGTGTGTATATATTGTCACGTAGTAGTGGCGGTAAAGGAAAGAGTTGCAAAACTGTGAATGACGAAACGGATTTGATTGGGCGAACCTGTGCCCACAAAAGCAAGTTGCACTGGAAGCACAACGATAGCGGTGAACACGGTCGACGATCGTCGAAATCCGATCAGCGGCGAAACGCGTCGGCTTCCAGAAAGTACTAGACAATAGGTGACCCGTAAAAGAGCAAGGGATTCTAGGATGCGCCGTCTGCTCGTTGTTTCCAGTTCGAGGAAGCGCAGCCGCCACCACCGCTTAGCCGCTGAAGCCATTTGATGCGCTTGCAGTCCGGCTTTGTCACAGTCTAAGATTACCCGGTTGCAGGCGCCTAGCAAAACCATTGTCGGCTGTTCAGCTGTTGGCTGCTCAAATTCAAGCGTTAAAGGTAAACGCTAAAGGCAGTATCCCTTGCTGAGTCAGCTGTGCACAAGCATCAGAGGCATGGCTGCCACTTCCAAAACTGAACCACCAGCCAACAAAAAGAAAATGAACGTACAGTGGCACTTGCAGGCAGCGATGAGCTGTGTAAGGGCCGACAAGGAATGATTCCCCAAGATATTTATTTCTCTAACATTGACTCAAGCAACAATAACTGTTTCAGTACTCGCATGCACATATCGAGGTATTATGAAACATTGTTTTACTGTGGAAGTTTAAACGGGACACAGCGAGATACATACAAAATACTCGTAACCACACAAAGCCCACCTTAGTTTCTTCAACACAGATAGAGATAATGCGCAGCCGTAATAAGTCGGCGATACGACCATTTCACCATCTTGTTGACAAAAAAGCGAAAACTTCTAAGTACCACTTCAAATAAACCTCGAGTTTCGACCAAGAAATGCTGTTGACAGCGCGCAGTTTTCAACCATTTTCAGCACTTCTAATTACGCTAGATGCGCCGTTACTAACGATATCGGTTGCAGCGACGATCACACGGCAGTATTTACCAGGCAGCTATAGACATCATCTCAGCACCCGATTGTCTAAGTGATGCTTCTATACGCTTGATAAATTATCGGATAAAGATAGCTTTTTCATCTGCCTGACTGCATGACCCGCAGGCAGAGAAATGTGTGACGGTGCGTCCAAGCAGCGGCAATTGTCGTAGAGCTAAACCTGGCAGAAAAAAAAGGCTGCCGAAACGAAAACCAGAGTTCGTTTATGAATAAAAGCGTATCCTTGCCTTTATTGGCTCGTCATCAGTCGCGCCCAGAGTCAACTGAAACGTAGAAATCAGCTGCATGAATGGGACGACAATGCTGGTCGAGAAAGCGGAGGGAAAGCTTCGCACGACTGACAGTTGAAACCGCGCAGAACAACACGCGCGCTGGGCATGCCGCTGATGCCGCCGCGTCGTCTGTCAAACCGGAAGCTGCTAGCAGACGACGCGCCCCACAATTCCCTGCGATAGCTCGTTTTACGGGTCACCTATTCGCGTGGCTCATACAATCAGATTACATAATAAGCGTTGGTGACAACAGACAACGGATAGAAGTATTTTTTTGTTCTGTTCCAAGGTTTAATGTGCCAAACCAGTTCTGATTATGAGGCACGCCGTAGTGGAGGTCTCCGTATTAATTTTGACCGCCTGGGGTTCTTTACAGTGCACTATAACGCAAGCACATGGGCGTTTTTGCATTTTGCCTCCATCGAAATGCGGCCGGCGCGGCCGGGATTCGATCCCGCAAACGGATAGAAGCATCTATAACGTTCTAGAAACTTCCGATACATGTAGGTGCGTCCTGCGCCTAGCGATAGCGTTTAACATTTGTTATCCGGTGAAAAGCGGCAACCGGTGCAAGATAAAGAAGTACACGTCGTGTCAATATACAGGGTGTCCCAGCTATCAGGCAGCACGATTTAAAAAACGAGCAACGGCATTACGCGAAGCATACCTAGTACATAGTGTTCCCAGCACACTGGAGTAGCCACTAGTAATTTTTTGGTTAATGAGGTTTTATTATGTAATCGTAATTATTTATCTAACTCGACAAGTACTGTCCTAATTATTTAAGAGTCAATGAGGCGTTTGTAGGCAACCACGTGGGGTATCTAACTGCGGTATTTTCAGCGCCGTACTAATTGCGTACTCACTTTTTCCAAGTGATAAAAAAAACCCGCGAAATATAAAAAATACCACGTGACAACGCTCCAACCCGCATAATAAAGCAGCGCCCTCGAACAAGCTCCCTCTGAGTTAGCCAGAATGAAATAAACGAAAGAAAGAAGAAATCGTGACCGAGTTTGTGCTTTACCCCGACCGAAGGCGCACATCGCGCAGATGTCCGAAGGAACATCTCCAGAAATCCTGGGTATGTGATGAGGAACATCGAACAGTCTACTGTTGATAAGGAAGATTTGCGATTTCATATATCGGACCCCTGTGAAAATCATAAGTACTATTTTAAGATAGGTTTTCGGAGGTAGAAGCATGGCTTCTTCTGAGTCCTGGTGTAAGCGGTGTCTCATACATGAGATGAGGTGGCACAATCTACTCAGTTCGCCAGATACCGATTTTAATTATTATATCTAGACCACTCATCACAATAGAAAATAAATTTACGCAGAAACTCGTCTGAGAATGGTCTAAGTTATGCGTAAGCAATGTGCCACTTCATGATATCCACGCAGCCCGGTGTCATTATCAATCCTATCATAATTGATCGTACCAGTATAAACGACAGCGATGCGGTGACACGAACTGATGTGGACGGTGGCGCATGGTGAATCGTTGACGCAGGCAAACTGCTGCAGGTGGCGGCGCTGTTGCACTGGTGACGTTCCGATCACTATAAGCCCTTATCGCTCTTTAGCGTCTTATCCGTCTGCGTCGACCTATTATGAACCGTGATGAACCGTACTCTGGCGGCGGCTATGTATGGCGTGGCCACGCGGACTCAATCTTGAAAGCGATCTGCGATGGACACAGAGAGTGCCGAGTGCAGACAGCTTCGCGTGCGCTGTATTCTCGCCGCAATTAGTTCGCTTTGAAGCGAGAGGCAGCATGGAGGTCAATTCACTCGCTGCTGCAGGCCTTATCTTGAAAGTCATCGTCTTGCCTGAAGGACGAACGGGTTTCCTCGTTGGGTGGGCATAGAAATGCTAAATAAGCATTTAAAATTAAGCGTACGGGACAATTTGCTTCGACAAGTTTCTTGGCCATTGTACAGTGACAAAATAGGGTTCTTTGGACACGTGCAGCAAAACTGGAATTTTGACGAGCCTGCAATTCGAGCTCCCGGAGCAAATGTCACTGAAGACTTCACTCAAAGTCGGCATGTCAGTGCGCGCGGCGTACGTGTGCATCGTACAAATCCAGTGATCAGTCATCGACAGCGTGACGCCACGTCGCTCGGCTATGTCAAGCGAAGGCCTTCATTGTCTGAGCACAAGGCTACATGTCTCAGAACTTGTCACTATGTAGTTATCAAATACAGTGGAAGTGTGCGGGAAGCGCACGTTAATAATGGAAGTAGAAAGGTCAGCTGACATTGCGCCAGTCTTGGACGCTAGTGCTATTTGAGGTAAGCAATATACTTTTCTTGTGGCGCGACTATGCCCCAATGAAGCTGCGATTTTTATTGACGCTTTACAGATGCTTCATGTTCCCGTACGCAAGGGTCCTAGTTTCAAATCTCTTGCTTATTGTTGAACTTCGTCGGTCTTTCAGGAAAAATACATGGAGTTGTCAGAGAGTCATAAAAGAAGACTTTACTGTAGCAAGGGAAGATACACGCTAACTGGATTGTTATGATCCTTGCAAACTGGCAGGTAAAGCAGTGTCACATGTAAGAGGTCGCCTGTGGCGAGAAAAGAGGACGACGAAGATCGCGGAGCGTTCTGAACGGCGCGAGCGCTCGAGGCACGCGAGCCGAGGTGTAATCCGCGAGGGAGAAGCATCGAAGCAGTATTATCGACGTGGCTCTTGGGCTGGAAGGTCGCTTCGTCAGCTATGCTCTGACGACGGGAGCGCGGAGAGCCCGGCCACGAAGCTCGTGAGGCTGGCAAGGCCCAGGTGTAGCTGAAGTCCTCGGAGACGTCCGGGCGTAGCTCCTGGGACCGGCGGCAGCTGCTCAGGGTGGTTCCGGTCCTCTTCACAAAGATCCCTCTTCCTCGGCCGAGCCCGATCAACCGATAATCACCGGGGCACCGGGCCGCCACGCAGATCGTCGGAGGGCGAGGAACGCTTCATTAGGCCTAACTGAGCAAGTCACACGTCAGCGGCGGGTACCGGAGCTCCAGCCACGTACTCGGCCAGGTCAACGGAAGCGCGAGTCGTTGGCACTTACGGCACCAGTGACGCCCCGAAAGAACAAGTCGCGAAGCCTAACCCGTCGAGCTTCTCAGCCACGTCAGTGCCAGCGACCGGGTTACGGGCTTCTACCAAGCTGGACTTCAAGTTGATGGACCGATCACAAGGCAGCTACGATTAAGCGAGGGCTGGCGAGAGCAACGACAGAGAGAAAGGCTCATCGAGATTGCTGCCGGGAAAATATGAGCAACAGCGACGAACTGAGTGAGAGATATTGATTCTTGTAGTGAGACACCAGTAGGCCAGAGTTGCCAGACTCTCGTGCGAGAAACGCCCAGGACTAACGTAGAGGAAATTCAGGGCATGTTTATGGATTCACTAGGTTCTATTTTGGTGAACATTTATGGTTTATTGTGTTTTAGTTTAGTGTATATGTTAGATTGTGAGCTTTATTTTAGTTTGAGTTCTCAATTTGAGTGTGATTAAAAATATGCTTGCTGTGTTGCCATGCGTTTTCCAGTCCTATCTCTCATAACACCCGCACGCCCCCGAGATCGGTGACAAAACACATCACAAGCAGTATTACTGTTCGCAGCCACGTAAGCAGTCACCATGTCCACTTTTGCTGCTGTCAAAACTGGCTTGTCTTTGTCGCATCCATGTTAATGCTCAACAGAATCAATAAGCATATATTGTTTTGTTTTTTTAAGCAGCACCATCATTCAAGACTTGCCTATTGTCTGCTCGTCTTTTTTATCTTTCATTATTCTTGCATACTTCCAGTACCGTTACAGTGTACTACACACATACCTCGTGAGATTTCTCTTAGTACTGCCTTGTTCCGGGAAATTCCACGCATTTACGCGCCACGCCCTTACAACACAGCTCCGCGCTGTCGATGACTAATCACTTGATCTATTCGACAAAGGTGGTGTTGAATAGTAGCCGTACGTGGCAAGTATACGGCTAAGTGGACAGCAGTCAACTTAAATGTCGTTGCAAATCTGACGAAGCAGTGAAAGTGACATTCGCGAAGAAGGTACAGAATTCAAAAAGGAGGCACGCTAATTTGCTTTGCAAACAAGATGGCGGCAGATCAGCAAGCTTGGCAACTCGACAGGATGGTCGTACACGCGCAAGGAAGCCCAGTTAGGCTTTCGTATTTGCCTAATGTACCATACATTGTTTTTTTTTCGAGCACACGAATTAGTTGACCCTCTAAGAACAAGACATATAAACACCATAAAATGTTTCTTTATTGAATATAAATGTGGCGAAATGCAATCAGAATAAGCACTGGAATAGGCATGTAGCATTTCCATACAGCTGTCATCATATGTCAGCTGCAGGTATAAAATGCATTTACTTTATTACTGCATGTGTCATACCACTGCTGCCGGAAACGCCGCATGAGCATTTCTCCTCTGACTATGCTTTCAAAAAATTCGGCTCAACCCATCTCCCGATGACTGCCGGCGGTAATGGCAACGTATTGCCACCGTCAAAAGCAGTTATGTATGAGGCGTGTATTGCAACGGACTTCTCTTTCGCTCTTCCTTAATTAAGGCCATTTGGCGCCATCTCCTCACGGCCTCTGCCAGACCTCCGAAATGCAATCGCCACATGGCGTCCCAAATGCATGGTCGACAGCGACTCACCTTGTATGTGTGCGCTGCTTTGAGTCATGCAGAACCAACTAGCCTAATCTTTCACGTTACTAACTTACAGCAAGGCCATCATGGATATTTGCGTAACTGCTTTCCTCTAACGTCCGTGAACGCCTGCATGCGACAGTGTGGTCAATGTTAAGTGTCAGTCAAAGACCATCCAGCAACGCAGCTGGGTGCCAATTGTGCACCGAACTGCAGTTATCAAAATTTCTCGAAGAATTGCTAGCTTGTGTATGCCTCACTCACAAAGGAAATCTTTTGACGCAGAATATCTTAGCAAGAAACCTCTAAAGTATTTTTCTCGTCGTGTTTCTCCGGCTCCCCATTGGAGGTCAGCTACGAGTGGGCAGAATTGAAAACATTTTGGGGCTATCACGTCTGGGCATTTTGGCTAAACTATTCAAGAAGTTAGCACTGAGCAAAATTATCTCCGCATCGTGCAAGATTTACTGACTCCGTGTCGCGCACCTATAAGCTCTTATGACTTGGGACTTGAACGATGACTTTTTGTTTAGTCTATGTGCTCTATGTGATTTTTTCAAGGTTCCGTGCAGTCAACTTTGCTGTGTTTCATATTTTATTAATGTTTTCATTCATACTGTTTCTGCTTGCCTTAAACATGCTAATAAAGCTTTCGTTATTATTATTTTGTTACTGCCGACTGTTTTTCTCCTGACATTATAAAAAAAACGTGGGCCCATTGTTTTGAAACACTAGAGTATAGCGAAGACATTTCGCAGAGAGTAGCGAAGCGTTTGCAACATTTCGTGTAGATTGCAGGACACCTAGGACGTTCGATATATAGTGTAACACCAATATAAAGCTTGATTGTCCTTGCTGTACAAGTTGCACTCATTCCAGTTCATCTGCAAAGGTTATTTTTATTTTTCAACCATTTTCACAACTTACTTATACAAGGCACTACCTCATTCATATTTTATTGCGAAGGAAACAACTAGCGTCTATGGAAATTCGGGAATACTTTTTTTACTATTACATTGTTCTCACTTGTTGGTGAGACGTTGGAAACGTTTCAATAGTATTTCGAGATACCAACAGCATTTATTTCAATTACAATATAATCGGACACTGTAAAATGGGTTTCTTAAACGTTATTGAAGATGCTGAAAAAAATGTCACGTTCCAGCTATTATAGTGTCTGTCATTTACAGCGTGAAGAAAAACGACATTTCACAGAGAATACCTCAGTTATGCTTCCAGGTGGGGTATTCTAATATTTAAGAATCAAGAAAGCACGCATCAAAAAAGAAGTGGCTGTGTCTGCTATTTACTTGGTCTGGGTTAACTGAAGGCATCCCCGCTGCAAGCATGCAGGCAACAGTTTCCGACGAAACAACATCTCTTTCTATAGGGGAAAGCGAAAGCAGGCTGTGACAGATGGTCCCAGCTACCTTTTTTCCTTTGACGTCTTTATTCCAGCCAGGTCTGGGCGATATATAAAGACCCGCTCAGGCTTCTACCATGCGAGGATCGGAAATCGATACCGCAGTGAAGGGATAGGCATTTAGTCAGCTCGCTTCGTGGTCGTTGACATAGGTAAAAAAAGCAAGAGGGCTTGATACACCCTTCTCGCTGTCAGCTACTCTCATAATAACGCAAAAGTAGGGTGACAGCCGCTAACTCACACCAGCTTCATAGATTACGCCCATCTTTAGCTGTAATACATCTGATAGAACTCGGCAATCAATCAGGCCTTTCATGTCAGAGCTACGTATGTACCTCCTTACTTGAGTCTGTACTTCAGTCTAGTAGCTGGTATGACATGGTATGGTAAAAATTTCTTAAGGTCCTTCGGAACGCGCGTCAGCACGTATTCGGCCGCTCCCACGTCGGTACAGAAAGGCCGAGCCTCTCTGCTGCGTTGCCGGCCCGATGGAAAAGCCCATAGCTGTGCTTCAAGATCGGGGCGGTTTAGGGCAGCCTCCCATTTCGACGACATGACGTCGTCGCCGTCGCGTAACGCAGGGCACCGCAAGAGCATGTGTTCCAAGTCAGCTAGGTCTGAGCATAGCTCGCAAACATTGGTCGATTGCAAATCTGGATAGATTCTGTGTAACAGTGCGGTATGCCCCGAACTGTAGTAACCTGAGTGTTAACGCCTGTGGTCTGCCTAGTTTCCTATCTGGCGGAGGATATCGTTTCCGTCCTATGTAAAAATGCTTGGTAAGCTCGTAGCTCTAAATAACTCCTCGATTGGCCACACGTTTAGCGACATTAAACCAAATGAACTGCCGAGCGTAATGTGTAGATAGAACTGACGCCGCTAAGGAGTATAATTTTCTTGCGCGTGAGTATACATACAGATTGAAATCTCATGCACCGCATTCTGGGTTTCTCTGAGCCTCAACCACCAAGTTTCTGCCGGTTGTTGTTTTCACTACAAATGAATAGTCAACATCATTTCCTGAACGGACACTGTTGAGCCTATGCGTTGTTTATGGTGCATTATCGCACGTAATTTGTTTGTATTATCAATCCCCTTTTTCTCTTGCTCGAGACAATCACAGAAAAAAAATCGCGCGATCATGAGAACATTTAATTTTTATCGTTCATTTAGCAATTTTTTTAATATTTAAGGCAGAGTTGGAATTATGGCCTCAAAGGAACGAAGCCGAAGTTAGCATGGCATACGTAGATCAAATACATGGCTAATTTGAGAGATTACTAATTGTAAACACCAGGCAACGCGACCGCGCCGCATTGTCTAATGCACGCGCATATACGGCGTGTATTCTGCTCAACTAACGGAGCTAATCTTCTTAACTAAATAAAAAGCAAGCTATCATATAAGCCTAAGGGAAATTGCCGGAATAACACGAAATAGTCTAATGCAGAGTAAAATCTGCTATGTCCCTATAAGCAACGCTTGGTATCTGCAGAGCGTGCCGACTATCTTACACCAAGATTTTAAAATATGCAAATGCCACGTAGCTGGACAGAACCAAGGTATTGTGGTTTTCAGTCACTTGCAGATATTCAGATTATGTTTTGATTTCCGCCAAATTGCCAAAATTGCTGCGCGACTGGCCCCTCGAGACACTTTGTATTCTTAGGCTTCTCTCACGTTCGGAAAAAAACTTTTATGAAGCACGTATTGAGCAACAGAAAGCTGTATCGGGAGTTTTTGATGCAGCTCTACAATATTCTCCTGGACCCTTTTGACCTAAATGTAATTTTGGAGAGGTTGATTATTAATCAGACAAATTATGTAATTAGGCGGAAAGCAAAAATAATCCGACTATCTCCAAGCGACAACGTTATCTTGGTATTGTAACGTTGATATTTTAAATCCTGGCGCATGATAGTTGGAACACACTGTACTAGCATGCAGGCTCTGCTTGTCCTAAATTTTGCTATTGCTTTTCTTTGGTGTGCATGAACCCCGCTCATTATTTCTTACAGCCCTCGTGTTCCTTTCAGCTCTACACCAAATCCAACTTTCGCTCTTAAGCCTCTCTGAAATCTATACTGAAAGATGAGAACGAATCGTTTAAAATTGCCCTGTACGAAGAAAGAAACTGGTGTGCACGGACAATGAAAACATGTAACGAAGAAAAAGTTTATAACTGTACCGTATCACACCAAAGGTTCCTTCGCCGCAATACGTGCTCTACCATTTCCAGCAGTGCCCCCGAGTCTTTAGCTATTTACGTTGAGAAAACAAATCGATCAAGATCTGTAACGCCCATTTTTTCTGAATCCTTTCTTGTATTACTGTGCTGCGAGCTCGATGTATAATCATGCGGGTAACGCATGCCAAGGATTATTGATAGCGATGGGAATAAAAATGAAAGGAATCCAAACTGCGCCATTTTTTCCGATCAGCGTTTCGTTTGAGTTAAGCAGCACGTAATGACATTCATCCAAAGGGAGCCGCTTAATTGAGAGATCCCGCTCGATGAGGCGACTCAGACGTAATGACGACTAAGGAAACCGCCGCCGCACGCTCGTGTCAGCCAGTGTTTGACAAGGTTTCCCGCCATGCATTACTGCCACCCCTTAAGTTCGCTCTCGGTCTCGACAGATCATGAAATTGTTTCTAATCTCTTTTCACTCTCTTTCTCTGTATATTTGATTGAATACCTTCTTTGCGCTAAGGAGTACACAAGAAATAAAAGCATGGACACACACAACCACAATCACTTATGTGCACCCACGGCTTTCTGTTTTATGCTTTTTTCTTGCACCAATAAAGTATATAAGTGGATAAAACGCTAGTTCAAAGAATAACTGCTTCTCTGTTGTATATTAAAAAAAAAGCTCAAGCAGATTCCACGCACTGTCGGAAAGGGTGTAGGTGAAGTTTTGAACAGCCGAACCACATGGCTCGCGCAACCGCGGATTACACAGTCTCCAGGATGAGCCCATTCTAAAAGCAAATAGCTTTCCTTGTCTTTCATTCGTTTTCGTGGCCGTCGGTGGTGGTCAGACTTTCACCACCGATACGAACGCGCCGCTGCGGAGGACTCATTCTCTTCGCGTAACTAAATTTCGTGGCGCATTCATTGCCGAACGAAAACTACTATGACTCTTCAAGATGCACGTTCTGTCATGCAAGAATCTTGGGACGTCTGAAGGCTTAGATGATGAGGTGACGGCTCCGGTAAGACAACCCTCTTGTTTTCTCGCTTTCTTCTGCCACTGTAGCACGGCAAACGATGAGGGTGCATACAGTCGCCTTCCACACCGGCGGAAGTGACTGGTTGTCAACAATCAAACATTTTATGAATCGCCTCACATGTATAGCCACACATATTACTGCTTCATATGCGGTAGGTCAACGGTTCTCTTGTCTACGGAATTACACAACCAAACAAGAAACGGTACTTCAGTATTCTTACTACCGAAAATATACGCCTTCAAGAGCATCATTCGTTTAAGTAAACAAATATGTTTGCAGAAATGTATGCCCTATCGACTACGTTGGGAATCATCGCCGATAGCTTCTGCACAACTGTAATGGGATTATATTTCATGAAATACTTCACCCGCGCTCAGGTGTCGATCGATTTCTACTTCTTCCTAGGTATGCATATACCATATCTCACACGTAATAGTAAGACATTAAACGATTCAAGTGCCACGTAGCAGGCCAGAACCAATGTAAAGCTGTTTTCCTTCATGTGGAACAAGTCAGGCAATTGTTTGTATTTCGTCTAAATACATAATTAGACATTAATAATTATTGAACTTTGTGAAATATTATACCCAGGGTAAAAGTGTCAATGAGAAAATTGGGCAACTGTAAAGCAACCAAAAGCTGGATCAGGACCTTTTCAAGATGGTTTCCTATTTTGTCATTGATTCTTTGGCCCTCAGTATAATATTTATTGAAGTTGTATGAATAATGGTAACTCATTATGTAATCAGGACAAATGCAAAAAAAAATCTCGGTGCTCGAGTGACCTATTGAGCGATATGCAGCTCCACTAACGTGAAACCCGGGGAGGCGCGCAGCCTGCAGTCACGCACCGCTAATGGGCTCATACGCTCTTAAGCAATGGCTCATAACCCCGTAAACACGGCCTGCCCATTACGACGACAGAAGTGAAATTCTACGCTGGAATGATGAGTGGCAACGCAACCAGCTGTGGAAGACGACGACGACGACGATGAACGCGGGGGCAGTGGCACGAGCGCGTGCCGAGCGCGAGCACGAGCCGCTTGCTTACCGTGACTACGACTAGGATGACGACTACGACGACGACGAGGATTGCGACAGGATACGACGACAGCACGGGAGCATAAGGTGCTTCGAACGTAAAGTATGGCCGCAATTGCTCCAAGGGAAGGCAAGCAAGATTACATTGATTCTGCATTGCTACTTGGCACTTGCGTATACTTTCATATCTTGGCCCAACTTACGCGAGACACACAATCTATATTCAGACACGGCCCCCGGACGGACTTCTAGGTGACTGCGATAGATGGCGCCGTGTGTCCAGAGTTAATCAGGAGAGATGCTGCATACACCCCTCATAGAGTACGTATTTAGGCCTCGGCAATACCATGGGTCGCTAAGATTTGTTCGGTGTTATTCGCAGTAACGTCGATGTTCATCGTGAGATCTGTTTTGCAAGATTTATTTTTGTTGGTGCAAACTCGTGCGTACATTGCAACACGTTTTCTGGAAGACGAGGAGAGTTGAACATTCAGCCTGTGATTAATTCTAGATACTTGTGCTGTGATTATGGCACGAATGTGCAATTATGGTGACGAATAACATGGAGTCGCATATTTGTGTTTGTGGCAAATCAGAATCAGAAAATACATTTCTTCATCCAGATCACACATTTACAGGATTTCGTATCAAAATTGAATGCACCTCATGAAGCACGAGGTGCGCGGAACCTCATGATCGGCACCTCATGCAGGAATCTAACGGCCACGCAACTGCATGGTGCTGTCTTGGCGTAAATACATCGTAGTCCTCATCCTGTTATTTCGCAAGAATAGTACGAGAGTGGTATGCAGAAATAAGTACCGCTCAAATGAAACTACACTTATCATTAACGGCCGGAGCGGGGGCGGGAGAGGGAAGGTAGAGGGGTCGTTTAAAAATGCGTTTTAAAAGAACTTGGCAAAGAAGTCAATCGCAAAGAAATAGCTTAGTTTAGAACTACAGCCTGAACGTTGATTCATTGTACCAAATATTTGTGTCTGAATTAAAATCTATCCTGCTACTGCCTCTGAAGCTCCCGGAATTCAAGAGCGACTCAATCACGTCCTGAAGCCGGTGCCTTAGAATACATCTATTGACAGTATCTGAGCAGCTTCCGGTCGACCTGCTCAGTGTGGGCTCGTGTGGGATGAATAAACGTAGCGGGCGTGAAAACGATACCATTGAGGCACTAGCTCGAAAAAGGCTCCTTGTTGTTCAGCCCAGATCGCAGCATAGGTTTGTTTATGCACGGAGCCTCCCCTGCTTGTTCGCGTAACAAATGAAGTCCATTCACGTGAAATAAGAAATATTTCGGCTGAATCAGAGCACGAAAACACACAAATGAGAACACGTAAAATACTATTGCTGATTGCATTTAACCTGAAGCCGTTCGGAAGTATCAATAGCTGGCCGATGGTCTCCATGCCACGGTCTGATACGTATTGCGACACAAGTTTGTACTTCACCCATGATACAGGTCGTTTGTGTGTGGTTTTGTAGGTAGGTCACCGAGCATAAGCCGGAAGCAGCAGAAAATTTTTTAAGGAAATCAGCTCTAGCATGACAGACATCTCTCGATAATATCACATAATCCTAAAATGCTCCAATATTTATCATGTTCAAACTATAGCCTGAAATTTGTTAAGGAGAAACGCAAAGCTTAGACAACTCGCATGCTTGCATGACATAACTAGTGACGTTTCATTTCATTTCATTTTTCATTTCATTTATTTACCCTAAGGGCCCAGAATCGGGCATTACATAGGGGGGATAACAACAAGAAACTTGAAAACTGGGTTATAAGCATGAACAAAAAAAAACGCAAATAAAGAACACAAATGATCACAACATTAGGGAGATACAGTGCATCTAATAGTGGCATGAAGTAATTGTTATATAATGCAATAATACAAGACAGAGCTACAACACTTTTACAATAATACAGCAAATGTAGGACAGTGTTCAAAGGTAGTAAGGCGTGCAAGCAGGATAATATGGTTGTGTAGAAATGATCAGCTGGTATGCCAGGTTTTCTCATTAAGGTAGGTTAGTAAAGCCGATTCAAAAGAAGATGATTCCTTAATGTTGGCAATCGATTGCGGAAGGGCGTTCCACTCATTCATTGATAAAACTAGAGGTGAGTGTAAATGTTTCTTAGTCCGAGAAAATGGTGGGTAGATCTTGAGGTCGTGGTCAATACGCGCGGAGATGTGGGCTGCTGGATGAATGAATTTGCGTGAAAAGGCACTGTCACGGTGATAAATACTATGAAAAAAGGATAATCTCGAATACTTTCTCCGTATCACGAGCGGTAAAATGCCAAGTGTTCTTTTTATGGATGACACACTGTGATAACTAGAATACGAGGACGAGATGAATCTAGCGGATTTACTTTGAATGGGTTCGAGCATGTCGGTAAGGTAAGCTTGATGGGGATGCCATATGTTGGACGCGTACTCTAATGATGGTTTAATTATTGAATTAAATGCCTGAAGTTTAGTGCCTGAATAAGCAAGGCGTAGGCGAACGCCAAGCTTTCTAAATGCTTTGCTAGTGATTAATTCTACATGATCATTCCATTTTAGATTGTAATTGAACAGGACTCCTAAGTATTTAATCGATGAAATTGATTCAACTGCAGAATTGTTAATTAGGTATTCGTTAGGTAATAAATTGAGACTGGGACCAAATTTAACGTGTTTAGTTTTCTCAATGTTAATTTTCATCTGCCATTTACTGCACCATTCTGAAAGAGTCGTTAAGTCAGATTGCAGGGTCAATGTGTCGTTCTGGTTTGTTATTTCTTTATATATTACGCAGTCGTCTGCAAAACGACGTATGGAACACTGCATGTTGGTCGATGTATCATTTATGTAGATTAAAAATGATAACGGTCCCAAAACTGATCCTTGTGGGACTCCCGACTTGACATGCGTGTGGTTAGATACGTACTCATCGATTTTAACACTCTGAAGTATGTCACTAAGAAAACCTTAATCCACATAAAGGTTTTGTCATCTAGCTGTAGGCTACGTAGTTTTGTGAGTAGATGTTGGTGAGGGACGCGATCGAATGCTTTAGAGAAGTCAATAAAAATTGCATCGATGAAAAATGAACCATTGATGGAGTTCTGTAAATCGGTTACTAGCTCAAACAACTGGGTGTTACAGGATCTGTTATTCTGAAAGCCGTGTTGGTTTTCAAAAAGTAACTTGTTAGATTCAATGTGAGACATTATGTGATTGTAAATGATATGGTCAAGAAGTTTTCAGCAAATAGACGTAAGAGAAATATGACAATAATTGTTAGCTAAGTGCTTGTCTCTCGATTTAAAGCAAGGAATGACATGCGCAATCTTCCACTCATCAGGAAGGCACCCAGTGTCCAGTGACTGCTCGAAAATTAGTGATAAAACGTAAGATGTATTATCTGATGTTAGATTCAAAAGATTTGCGCCGATACCATCCGGTCCAGGGCACATTTTGCATGGTAGCCTCTCTATTGCACATGCTACGCCTGGTTCCGTTATCGAGATAGTTGCAAACTCGTGCGAAATTGCTTGCACTTGAAGCATCGTAGTTTGAAGCGGCAGCTCTTCTGATAAAACAGAAGCAAAATGCTGATTAAAACTTTCGGCAGATTCTTTCGTCCGACAGCAGGTCACCATTTTCACATTTGAGTTGTACCCTGGATTGCTTTTCTTTCGGGTTTACTACTCGCCAACGTTTTGCAGGGTCGGTAATCATCAGATTGGGAAGAGTACAGTTAAAGTATTTCTTTTTAGCTTTAATAATTGAAGTCGCCGTAAATTTTGACAGCCTTTTGTAGTTTTCCCAGTCTAGATTGGTATTTGATGTCGAAGCTTTTCTAAACGCCCGTTTTTTCTTGTTAATGGTTCTCTTCACATCACGTGTGAACCAAGGATCGTCTGCTTTGGACGGGAAAGTTATTTTTGGTGCGCAGCAATCTTAAATTTTTTTGAGGTTGTCTCTATAGAAAGAACAGTTCTGGTTCACTGATCGGCTAGCGAAATTGAGTAGGAATTCGGCCACAAAAGCCGTGAACATGCGGTTCATTTTGTCGATATCTGCGCGAGCATAGTCAAGTATTGTTTTCATTTCTTTTTGTTTTCTTTGGGCGTGGTAGCTCCAGAGTGCAGTGAACGGCCCTATGATCACTTATTTCATCGAGAACACGAGCGCTTCCGTATTCAGGATGGTTAGTAAATATCAGATCTAGAATATTTTCGCCTCGTGTAGGGTTTTTTACCAATTGGGAAAGGTTATGAAGGTGTACAGTATGCAGAAAGTGAAGGTATTCATGGCGATTATTGTTACCCAGAACAGAAGGTGTCAACCAGTCTATTGCAGGATAATTAAAATCACCGGCCAAAACAAGTATGGCATTTGGGAACTTATTTGTGGCCTGTTCGATAGCATCGTTGAAAAGATCGATAAAATCGGGCTGGCTATCAGGAGGTTGGTAGCACGAACCAATAACACAGTGCACATGACAATGACGCGTAACAATCCAAATCATTTCAAGCGGCCAGTTCATAGGAATAAGAGACGGCTGAAATTCCTTTTTGACAGCAATGATTACGCCACCTCCCCATGACACTTTTCGGTCTTTGTGAAAGACAACAAATGACTTCGGCAACGATAGTTCATTATCAGCAATTTGCTGGGTGAGCCATGTTTCTCTACCGATTATGATATCGGCATCACATGCAAGAATCAGTGTTTTTAAGATGTCAACTTTCTTAAGTAGGCTTCGGAAGTTTGCCAGGAGCAATGTAACTTTATGCGCAGTTGGTTTGTAGTGAACCACTGTGGCTGGTCATTCATGCAAGGCTTGCCTTTGTTTACTCACTAGAACGACAGACTTAGACAACGACTCGTACCGATAGGTGCCATCCTGCATGTGCAGAAGGTTAAAATGGAGCGTAAAACGCTCGTTTTCCTTGCGGTTTTCCTTGGCAAAGTCTCGAAGCTTTTCACGTGCCAACTGGATCTTAGGAGAGATGTCTTCTTCGAGCCATACTTTGGGTGAGACAAGATTCTTTAGTTTGAAAGCGTTGCGCAGTGCATCAGTTTTTGATTTCAAGTTGAGAAACTTAATGATAATAGGACGATTGAAACCAGTCCGGCGTTGGCCAATCCTATGGGCACGTTCTGTCTCCGAAAGTTAGATTAAGGTTAGCCGAAAAGATTTCTTTGACGATGCTCTCTGTTTTCGCGTAGTTTTCATTTTCTGTTTCAGGAAGGCACTTGACAAGCAGGTTGTTCCTTCGCATTCTGTTATTCATGTCATCAACAACATCGCCAAGTTCTTCATTTACGCTGGCTATGCTCGTCTTGACTTCTTTTACTGAGTCGCTCATGCCCTCGCAGTTGGTTTCTATTTGAGCTACACCACCCAACGTGCCGCCCTCGATGACTGTTACCCTAGTTTCAGTGCCAGTGATGATTTGTTGAATTTTCTTTAGTATTTCCATAGTTTCAGCTGGCATTCATTGACTAAGAACAGAACGTCATCAATCTTGGGACCAGGGTTCCGCTCCACATCACCGGCACAAAGCAATAGCAAAGCAAGAAACAAGGATAGTAACAGGCAAGGTCTAGGGCAAACAGAGCGGACAATGTTTGCTTCAGAGCTGAAGCATTTATTTCGGGCGCTTACTCGCTGACTGTGAGCGGGAAAAGTGCCGATCCGCGCGCGGTACGTGGACACATGAAAACCCATCGCGCATCAAGGCACAACAAACTTTGAACACAGAAGGTAGGGGATCAGCGGCCAAAAACTACAAAAGTTGTAAGCTACATATAAAATTCAAATGCCTACCTATAACGAAATACAAGCGACGATTCAGCCACTGCAGATGGTGGCCGTGAATCTCAGGCTGGTGGTGTTTGATGCTCCGTTATAAAGGCCAGGGTGGCGTTCCCCTCGTGGTAACGTCGGGGCGAGCCGCAGCTGTCCCGCGGTGCTTGATGGACGACAGATAGGGTGAAAGCAGAGCTGAGCTTCATGTGATAGTCAGCAGCCAGTCAGCAGCAGCACGTGGCACGAGGCAATGCTATAACGAAATACAAGCGACGATGCAGCCACTGCAGATGGTGGCCGTGAATGGTGGGCGTGAATAATAGAAATTTTGCCAGAAACGGTAGGATACGTTTGAAATACACACAGATGTATACATCTATGAACTTACATATGAGAATGCCGTAGTGCCGAAAGCGCGAACTATATATAGGTAGAGCAAAAGATGAGAAAACTTTACAAGAGCAGGGGGCTAGAGGGCTATAAAGTACCATCGTGCTTTGGAGAGGCCATGGGGGAAATTGAAGAAGGGGTCAGAAGCCATAAAGGTACCATATAGATCGTGGAACACAAGGCGTAAAAGCGAGCAGATGAAAAAAAAAAACATTTCAACTTTGACATTACTCTAGCTGCAACAAACCTTCGAAGTTCTATCGCTGCTACTTTCAAAATCAAGCTAGCATTTTGGGTGTTTGTGCCAGTGGTGTAGTGCGCCATTCTACACAAATGAAAATTATTTTAAAGCTTTTATTTTAATTTTTCTTCGTTGTTCTTAATTTTTACTCAACAACGTAACGGCTCGACGCAATGTCAGTGCGATCGGCAAGTCTGCCTGGCGTACATCTCAACCTTGCCTCGACCTTGTTCGACTGCTATAAAGTACACGGTTGTTTCCACTTTGTCATTGACCGTAACATGATGCTATAGGGCTGAATGAGAAGTTCCGCGTAAAAGTACCATTGAACCGGCCACCAAAGTTATGGACATATTGCTACGGCAACGTTCGTTTCCCTCGTGTTTTCTCTAGACATATTAAAGAAACAATCAAGAGATCGAAGCCATGAACATTTTATTGCTCTTCAAACATAACAGTATGGTTGCTACTTTTAAATTTCCAAGTACATTTGTATAAACGTTTCCATGATTATAGTGTGGCCATAGGTCCGAAAACATGCGAGTGATGTTCAATCATTTTGTAAATTTCATATCACCATTTTTTTTTCATTTAAGAACAACCCTACGCGGGCTTCTGCTACTGCATGTCTTTTGCTGTCTGGTCTGGGCCGGGTCTAGCTTGCTTACATAGGAGTGTAGGAAGAAACGTGACGGCGGCGAACGAGCCGTGCCGTCGTTCCTACTGAGAAGGCGGCCAGCCGAGCGGAGGCCGCCACGACCAGCGTCTGAAGCTCCTGGAACAACACTGCGCGTGCCGAGCTTGCGCTTCGAGCACGCGCTGCGCTTCTTTATTATTTAGTTCCTTGACAGTCGGCGCCAAGGCACTGGTTGGGAGTGCCGACCAAAGCGCCCCGCGTTGCAGCGTCGGTGGGCGCTACAGGGCTCCCCGCCCAGACGGAACGTCGATGAAGGAAATGAGAGAAGCCAAGTTGGATCTTTATACTCCAGCCTGCATCTTAGGTGCACCTGTGGCTGGCGCACGCACAGACGTCCTTGAGGCAAGCGGCTCCGCCTGTGTGGCATTCACTGTTGGCCTTGCGGGGCTGTCCAATACGTTTCCGGTGGTGGTCTGTAGCTTGTCGCAGGTCTTGCCGTCCAGCGAGCGGACAAACTCGAGAGCAGAGTCGCCGATCAGATGGTCCGTGCAGACGCCGTTCAGCTGGGCGAAGACGCACTGCTCGGAGTAGTCGCAGGGCTAGCCGAGGCCGGTGGCGGTGCGGCAGGTCAGGTGCTTGGACTTAGGCTCACGGGCTCGGATAGCTTGTAGGGGTAGCGGCCCTCGCTTCACGAGTCCCCGCGAGGCTCGCGCTGGGCGTTGCTCGTGCAGGTGTCCTCGAAGATGGAACCAAGTGCGATGGTTGCCTTGGTGACCTGCGCGTCGATAGGGTGGTGCATTGAAAGACGAACTTGCCGTTGTCGGAGGGAAGCCTCTCCAGCTGGTTGATGGCGATCTTGGAGACCTTAACGGGGACGTCGTTCTTCACGGTGCTTAGGGTAGGGCGGTTGATGGAGTTCTCCAGGAGACGGTCGTGTACGGTCCAGGGGATTGTGGCGTAGTACTTGTACAGGCGCGAGAGCTGTGGGCCCCTGGAAGGAGGTTACCAGTGTGCGGGATTGTGCGCGCAGTGGGCTGCGCATCGATGCATCACTCGAGGTGGTGCCGCGCAGGCCGGGTTGTAACCACCTTTGCAGGCTGCAGGGTTGTTCAAAAGTAATCCCCCGAGGGGGACGGCGGGGTTAGCGGAGCTTCTCCCAAGCGAGCACCCCTGAAGAAAGCCGGGCGTCTGGCCGGGGGTCGCTTGTGCTCGATTTGTATTCCGGTGGGTAACCGGCGGCCGCCTGGTTTCGAACCCGCGAACTCCCGCAGCCGAGGTGGACACTCAACGACGAGGACACGGCTGCGGTGACTTACGGCGCTGCAGCTTTCCAATATCGAACACGGCGCTGGATCGTTGGTAGGACAAGTCAGGCTTAGCTGCTGCACGGGCGCCCGATGGAACGGTCCCTCGAGCAGAGCCCGCTGACGGTCCGCATCGTAAGGGGCCGCGGGCCGTAGGCTGTTGGCGTTCCCGAGCCGAAACTGGTCCTCGTAGAAGTCGCCTGAACCATCAGGGCTAGGGTCAGGCCAGTCAGCGCTAGGCGCCGGGCCATGATCCGAGGAGTGAGAGTAGCTGACGTGTCACCGCTCCGCGTGGCCGGCGTGTTCGTACCGTGACCGCGCGCTCGCACCGTGGCCGGCGTGCTCGTACCGTGGCCGGCGTTCTCGTACCGTGGCCGGCGTGCTCGTACCGTGGCCTGGTTAGCGCCGTGGCCGGTGAGCGCCGTTGCCGGTGAGCGCCGTGGCTTGGTGAGCGCCGTGGCCGGTGCGCGTCGTGGCCGATCACGTCCGGGTCACCATTGTAGGAAGAAACGTGACGGCGGCGAACGAGCCGTGCCGTCGTTCCTACTGAGAAGGCGGCCAGCCGAGCGGAGGCCGCCACGACCAGCGTCTCAAGCTCCTGGAACAACACTGCGCGTGCCGAGCTTGCGCTTCGAGCACGCGCTGCGCTTCTTTATTATTTAGTTCCTTGACAGTCGGCGCCAAGGCACTGGTTGGGAGTGCCGACCAAAGCGCCCCGCGTTGCAGCGTCGGTGGGCGCTACAGGAGTTACACCGCGTTACTGCACTCCACGTTTTTTTTTGCGTGCTTTGGGGTTATGCACTGATGCACATCTGTAGCCGTTACCACGGAGTACGCTACTCTGTAGCAACAACGTCGGCCGCTGTCGTTGTTTCTTTTATTACGTCGGAGAACTTCGAAGGGAACCGCTGCGATTGTTCATTGTCTGTGAGGTTATGCTGCTGAGCGCCAAGTTGTCGATTAGATTCCCGGCCGCAGAGGCTTATAATCCGGCGGTGGCAGCGTGCGAAAATGCTTTTGTATCGTGCATTGTGTGCGTGTTAAATAATTTTATGTGGTGGATTTCATCCTGGATCCATGACAACATGGCGTCTCCGAGCAGAGTCCCCATTGCTTTTGCACGGTAAATCCCAACACTCAATGAAGGGCGAATGTTACTTTCTCCCAATTTGAATCTCTCTTCACAGAACAGAATGCGTAAGTCTACCGATAACATGCTTGAGTCAGCGAAATTCGCCGCTGATAACCGCAAATTTTATTGTATTAGGAAAAATGTTTTTGTTATAAGTTTATTGCCTCATGTGGCTTCCTACATTCGTAAAGTTGAATTAGTTAGCCTCCCGGTTACTTTGAGCACTTATATCACCACGCCCCGAAAGTCTCAAAGAACACTGATAAGTGAAAAATCAGTGACCCTTTAGTCTCTGTAGTATCATGACTCAGTAGGATCAGCCAATAGTTTATTGCTCGCTTATTTAGGCATTCTTTGCTACCACAACACATGAAAAGAAATAAAGTAAAAAATTTTTGCAAAAAAAATTATCAGCACGATGGCGTATCAGCGCTTTGGGTATCAACGTATCAGCGCTAAATGAGCGCTTGGGGTGGCACGTGGGGTGGCGTAGAAAGAGCGAAGAGCGGCGCAGGTATGCCTCACCTTTATCTTTCCAAGTAGGCTAAGTTCAGCTTTATTACACTCAAACTTCTGCTAAGGTTATTTTCTGTCCCGTGGAGAGGCGATCTTTACAGTACGTGCCACATGGGGCAACTCTGCGCATGTTCCGCTCAGCCATGAACACGAACTTCAGTATAACCTGTAAAAAGATATCTTACAAAAAAGAGAATCCGGAGGAACAACGAGTCATTATTGATTGGACTGCGGTCAATAAAGCGGCATATATCTAACCCCCCCCCCCTCTCTCTCTCTTTATGCTGCGCTTGGGTCGCTCAGCTCTCAGGCGCCCTCCTTGCCAGGTGTTGTGGTAAAGCATTAAAAAATGAGAACATGGACTACATAAGTCAAAGTGGGGAAATTATACGCAGGTTCATAGCAGAGCTGCGTCTCCGTAGCTCGGTGACACCTAGTAAGGCGGAGTACAGTAGAGCGGGCCGATGCAGCACGAGCTGTGAAGGTCTCTTTCTGGCTTGTCGCCATGCCAAAATTCCAGGCATTCCAACGCCCCAGGTTACGTATCCACGATGGGCGCCATTCTGGTAGAGTTTATGGCTGCCTTGGTTTTACAGAGAAGCTGTATGCCTTTCGTTGGCCGGAAAATTTCGTGGCGTAAACAGAAAAATTCCAGAAACAATTTTCGTTTTTACCGACAGCCATTGAGACTGAAAAAGGAAGTGGCATCTGTTGGAGGGCAATGGTGCCAAAACATGGGGGTTAAATTCTCGCGCATTCCTGAATGAGTGTGCGCTTCACCTCCTTCCTGAATGAAGGGGGTGGGGCGACATCAAACTCACCCCGCGTGCGTTTAAGGTGGTTCGACTGCTGACTGGCGATAAGGACAGTGATGACGGATTTAGTTCATAAAGATAAGTTCGTGACAGACTTTCGCCGTCTGTTGCTCTACCACTGAAGACTCCGGCGTGCGGTTCCAACCAACCGAGCACATCTTCAGCTTTCTGCCGATGCAGCGCAGCGCCGCTCCGTCTTCCAAATCGCTCTGCCTGTTCGCCGCGGCTATCCTGCAATCACTCTTCGTCGCGCGCCGACTACTCATGTGACCGACAGGTCAGGTGAATTAAGGAACAATGGTAGATCTTTCCTTCATAACGTCGTGTAAGTGGCGCTGCTGCTGCGGCAGCAAAAGCGGCCATGTCGAGTGGGACACGCGGGGAAGCACTTTGTGGGACTAAAGTGAAGATGGTCATAGAACAAGCAGCTGAGCTTGTTCAGCAGGATGTACAGCTGGTACATACTGCAGTGCTCAGAGTACAACTGCGTATAATTATATTAACTACATTAGGACACAGCAGAAAAGTTCGACATAGCCAAGATGTCTTATCAGGTGTGTACTATTGTGGTTATATTAGTTATCTGGGTAGTTGTCAGCGTATTACAGCATCACTGAACACCATCCAGCCCAACTTCTCATTCTGGTAGGCCTAAAGGATCTTTTACAGCGAAGCTGTCTATATGGCTGGGGTTCTATGCATTTTTTGTGTCCATCGACAGATCTGCGTGTGCAAAAACTCAGCTCCCGAATTTGATGCAAAATCGCTGCATCGACGCAAAAGCTTGTACGTCTCGTCACTCGGATAGGCATTTTCAGTAGATTAGTTATCGATGGGCAACATTTTCAAAATCAGTAGACTATCAGGTAGATAATAAAGGTTTATCAAAGATTTGCTGCTGTGCGACCCGCGTCATCGACGTGTATGCTCGCACTGCCCCCTGTTGGTCATCGTTCCAAACGCTTGCGTGCCTAGTTTCCTTCCGCTCTTCCGGGGTGGCGGTCCCGTCACGCGTGTCTACTTTCTACCGGGGGGCGGTCCAGGCGCGCGTGTCTAGTTTACTCCCTCCCTGAGGTGGCGGTAGTCTCCCACGCGAATGCATGCCACCGATCAAGACCGCCGATCAAAATAAAAGTGTATGTGCTTGCGTCTTTCTTCGGAATGACCGCCGTCGCCGCTCAAGGGAAATAAAATTTGCTCATACACATCTAAATTCTGTGTAACCTCTATGGCGTGCGCTGAAATGCTTCGCTAGTAATCCACCTTTCCAGCAGTGGAATGGCACGCGATTCTTGCGAGAAGCGTCTCACGCTCTTTTCGACAGATTAGATGATAGTTCGGGTTGCTTCTGAGCCCGGATGTAGGTTCCAAAAATCTAGTCCCTAATCTGATCCTAACGGCTGCTTTGAAGGACATGCTAACTCTAGTTTGCAATAATTCGCCAATAGCGCAACTGCCACAAAAAAAAATCTAGAAAAAAAAAAGACAGCGAGAGGAAATGTCGCACTTGCAAAACCGGCCAAAACTTATTTTTGCTCACCCTTGAACTCTACACGTTCGAGGAGAATGGAGCTTTAAACTAGGAAAAAGATAGGAAACCTCAAATTAACTTGAATGCATATATTTATTACAGAATCCACTCTTTCATGCGTCTATCACGACCGCCGGGTGCTTGCGCAATGAGGCCTCTGCTCTGGTAGCCTGCAAAGTGGGCGATGAGCTTATGTTGATGTACTGACACGAACAGTAATGTAGAACGAGCCCCTAAAAAAGAAACAAGACATAGCTACTTGAAATAAAATAAATGCCGGATGAAAGTACGTAAAAATATAGCCAGTATATAGGGATGAATCTACAAAATGGGAAGCTAAACAAAACTTTGAAATGGAGTGTGCATCAAGGTCAACAACTCCACCACGTCAACATTTTCCTGATTATTATTCTGGCTCTGCGAATCAGGTTCTTCATCCCACTTTCCCTTTATTGTCCCTAACAGGTTTATTAGAGTGTTTGTGTCGTTCATTTATCTACTTTCACCTCTTCATCCTCCGTCAGCGTCGAGTTTCTCTTAAAAATAATCACCCATGTAACTCCACCAATGACAAAAGCACCTTGCTGGCAGTGCGCTGACGTGTTTTCGGTCTTTTTCTCTGTTGTCTTCACTCACAGATTCGATTCCTCGTTCCAAAAACCAATGCACAAAAATACGAACCCCTCGTTGCGGGCGTCCCTTTTCGTTTTGACCAGTGAAATAAAATACAGACTATGAAGTAGCGGAGGAATAAATAGAAAGGACAAACAATCCGGATGAATTGTTCATGACTGTCGCCTAAAAGTTTCTTTATCTTTCTTGACGTAGACAAGCATCAGATGAAATATAATTAAACAATGACATGTTCCTGTCCATAAGTAAAATGAAAAGATGTGCAAGAACAAAATGACGACAGCGCTCTATCTTTTCTGTTCGTTTGTTTGTGCAACGTCACGATTATACCAAGGGTTAGATCGGTGTTTGTTGATTTTCCTAAGTGGAACAAAATTTTTGACGCAGTACTCACTAGCAACGCGAAAAAGTTCCCATAATGATTCGACATTGTTATTTGTGATGCCAAGATGTGTCTCTGGCCGTCATCTGCCCGACGAAAGCCTCTAATGAGAATTGGCGACAACTCTTGCCTTCTTTCATTACTAGCATTTTTATTCCAAGCAAAGTAAATTAATTTGTGACCTTAAATTTGAGATTCTGTTTGAACCAATCCTTTATTAAACTTTTGGGAAACAAATGACAGTTCTAGAATAGAATTTTCACGAGTAGGCTCTTTAAGAAGTTGTTCAAGACCAAGAGCAATTATTAGATCCAATATTATGTCACACGACGTAGAACATCCATAAAAGAGGTTATTCCAATCGATTGCCGATAAACTTACGTCACCTGTTATTATTACATTTTAATCACGGACGCGTAGAAGGCGATCATACAAATAAAAAAGAACGTATTCTTTGGCGTCAGGAGGGCGATGAAAAGCACATAGATAAAACGCTTCGCCCCAAACAGACACTTTCAATAATACAGGTTGAAGCGATTCAATCCGCTCGGCAAAAGATACATCAACACCATTCTTTGTGACAAACTGCTACACAACCACCGCAAGAAGCACGATCACATATGTACAGTTAATAGCCTGGCGGAACAATTTCTTTTTCATGAATGGGATTGTGCAACCATGTCTCAGCAAGAACGCACACGTGCGGATCATACAGTAACAATATATTTTCATGTTGCTCAGTTTTATTTGGAATGCTTCTCGCGTACAATGAAAGGAAGCGCAGTTGGTGGGTGCCTGACCGCCAGCTCAGCCTCATTTCATCGCGGTTTTTCAACATCTCTTTGCGAGAGTTAGAACCGTCATCCCAGCAGTAAAACTGGTCATCAATTCGCAACTTATCGTGAGCAAGCGATATCTTCTTACCATGATCTTTGTCTTGTTTCACGCTTACCCACACCAGCTTGCGTTTCCTCATTCTATCTGCGCAGTATTCATTTTGAACATAAATGCGTGATCCTTACAGCTTAGCTGAGCTGCGGAGCGCCGCTTGTTCTGTATTCCTTTACCTTCAGGCTACGGGTACGTCTCGAAAAGGTGTTATTGACTACATTGAAAGGCATTACCGACCAGATTGGTTGGTTGCGTGGGTAGAGTATCATTTAGTAACCGAAATGCCCAGACTTTTTCCGTCGGAACGCCCAAAGCTTGCTGCAGGTGGCGTCACTGCGTGTGGAGGTTTTTATTTGTAGAGCAGATGGTACTTACTCCTGTTACTACACATGACCTTTTTCTCCCATGACTTGAACTCTCATCCAATGCATATATTTTCGAATATCCTCTCACAAGAAATATACGGTCCATTTTCCTACACAGCCGGTGCAGATGTAGGACGGTACCACTAAACGTGGACTGCTGGGCTAGTTGGTGGTGAATAGCATTCTGAAACATCGTTCCTGCGCACAAATAAACACGGACGAGTAAAGAGAGACAAGAAGAACGCCGGTTGTTCTCGTGGTCTTTCCGGCGTTCTTGTTGTTTTTCTCTGCTCGTCCGTGTTTATTTGTGCGCTGGAACGATGTTTCATAAAGCCGGTACCTCGGTGGCCTCATCACTTTTATCGCCGTTCACGGCAATATAGGAATTGGCTCAAGTTAGTTTTTCACATGGAATAATAACTGACAGGCAAAAAATGTGGGCAACTTGCACTAGTGGTGCAAAGCTGGAGTAAACAGCGGAGTTAGGGATCAACCTAGCTTCTTCCAGGTTCTACTGGGCCTGGATAAGTTTTTCTAGGAAATGCTATGTGCTGCTAGGCACAGTTTTCCGAATCGGCTCCCCGCCTACGTGCAGATTCTTGCTTGGCCGCGCAACGCCCTTCAAGATGAGCGGCTTCCTCTTCGGGTGTCCCAATCTTCTTTGGTCGTGCCATGTCATGGCTACATGTACTCGCTACAGAGTCAACGAGAGTTCTGCCGCCATACGCGGCGGCTCCGAGCTTTAGCTCCCCGGTGACGTCATGGCCAAGCTGCGCCTACACACTTGACGGGGCGTGGTTGGGTGAAGCCTGCCGAGCCGCCCCCAGGGGTGCCTGCTGCAGTCACGGTGCCTGCTGAGTTTTCCTGCGTTCGGCCCGAACGCGCCGAACGCAGGAGCTCGCGCACCATGATACACAATGTGACAAATCTTATATAGGCTTGTATTTCTTTATTTCTCCGTAATTTTTTTACATGCACCGGCCACTTCTTGGCCAATCTCTCGTTGTCGGTATGTGCCATAGCGTGACATTTACGATCACCAACACGCGGCGATCATTTCAAATAGATAGCGTTTTCACGATGTGGCACCGCCCGCTTCTTCGCCATCCCTCCACTGTGGATCTGTGCCATTTTGTGGAAATCAACGCATTCATCAACACGCAGAGATGATCTCAAAGTGCTAGTTGTCGTTGGCAAGATATGCACCACTGTTTCTTGGCCAACTCACGTTGTGGGTACGTGACATGGCATAAAAAATCATCATGAAAATCAACACGCGGACATGCTTTATTGCCGATCATCCATCATGAGTATGTGTCATATTACGGGAATAATAATCATCAACACGCCGCAATCATCGCAAAGAGGTAGTTGGTACTGTCATGAGGGAAGTGTGCATGCGGTTTTGACCTGACGAACTTCTTAAATAAAATTAACCCATCACGCACGATAACTCAATCAGGCGGATTCAGTTGTCTCGGCAGACAGGCTAACTTGTCTTTAACAATTTTATTGCTTTTGGGCGAAACCGGCAAAAAATAACAAAAAGCGATTGTGTCCTATCTTCTTTGCCTTTATTTATTTTCTTTCTTTCTTTTTGTGGTTAGAGCATCGGGTTGCCGCGTTGGATGGCCGAGGTTCGAATTCAACCACCGTACACGCTTCATTTCGTTTTATGAATGACACTCTACTCGGTGAGCCCTGACCAGTGACCGACCAACCGTCCAGCCTAGGCGAAACCATGGAATAATCGTGAAAGAAAGCTTCAATTGAAAAAAGTGTTCCGAGCGTACAAGCTGCGCTGCATATGTGATCGGACCCTACACGACGATGCTATAGTGTCCAGAACATATCGACTTCTACTGCTGTTTGCGACCATGATGTATGTCAATCCTGGAACATAGGTCATCATTCTTCCTTTTTCTGTGCCAGGTGCAAAACTACTCCACGCTGAGCACCAACATTTCTCGCTTTCGTTGCGTTTTTCAATATCTCCAGCCTCCAACAGCTATCAGCTTAGTCATCATTGGGATAACGCGCATACACCTTGCCGGTGGAAGCCTTAAGACAGCCAGCACGGGCACATTTACTGCCCTCCAAACAACCTGGATATGCTACCAGCACATTACGCCTTTCTTTCATCCTTGCCTCTCCCGATCTCTTCGCTACAAAAGCTGATCATCTCGCCATGGTTACAATTAGGCGGCAGAATGGAAAAATGTCAAATCAGTTTTCCATTTTGCCTGCCATCTACTGCGGCTAATTTATGGGTATTTTGTATGCAGTCGGCACTGCAAACAGAAAGTAAAAGGTTTTACCAGTGAGCAAACACTTTATGAAGTTCTTTATTTCCGACGCTGCTAGTATGGCGCGCGATTGGCTCGCTGCGTTCATTTTCCTAGTATGTCGTTGTATTGTGAAAATTGCTTTTGAAGACTTCCACGAAGAGATATCATACAGGATAGGATACCCTCCTGGATCCCCACCTTGAGTCCCAGTACACCCTGGATCTCCAGGAAAACGAGGCGCTCTCTGCAAAAAGAGCCAAAACAAAAATATCACAATACATAAACATGCAATAAACTTGAAATGAAGAAGTGTTTCTTTATCTAACAATGTCTGATTCGATGTTTGCAACAATATGAGGCGGCTGTCGTCTGAACTTTTCTTTCTAAAAGAAGAAAGCATCGTCCAAGACTTGTCAGAGAGAGCAACTGCACCTTGCGGAAACGCTATATATTCTGTTTTAGGTATGAAGGGTGGATCGATATGGAACATGAATATGATTAAATACGATGTTTCAAAACGTATTATAATTTATGCATAACATGATCCTGGCAAAGCGCAGTCCGTGCGGATTCGTGCCCTCTATATGTATACCTCTCTTTCATAAACACTTCAGTCATGTATTCAGGATAATAGAGAGAATGCGACAAGTACAGGACCTTGAGGTTTTCACCGTTTCCTAAAAAAAACAGTCTTGTGATCTAAAAAATTTTGACCGCCGGCTTTATCCAAGGCAGTATGCTTTTCTTGCTAAAAAGTGTGGCACCAGCAAAATGACTCCTTTTCATTTATTGGTTCCACCTTTTCCGCGGCCTCCTCATCGACTCCTCTCTCTTCAAATGAAAAAAAAAAACACTTCTGCTGAAAAATACATTTCAACTGAACTATAGAAGCTAAATAATATCAAATGAAACTTGTTAATACGCCACTCAGCTCCCCCGTGCTCAGCGGACAAAAGCCCGGATTGCCGCTCAACTCTAATCCGCGCTGTCCACAGCGGCCCCGAGCTGGTCACTTGCCAGCTCTCCGCTCGCTACTCTACTCCTGCCTTTGTAATTGTGCAGTGAAGCAAGTGCGCTACCGAGATCTCCCCGAAAGCTTATCTTCATGTTAGGATGCTGAAAGCCGCTTGTGGAATTCCAAAGGGAGCGCTGAGGCGTAGTGATAGCAGGCGCAGGCGATGTGTTTCGTAGGGCTTGGACTCAAATAATTTCGCAGAGCAGTAGCCTATCTCGAACTACTTAATATTTGGCATGATTCGAACAGGGTTGCAATAAATTGATGAATAACTGAATGAGAAATGAATTCATAAAGCAAAATTAATAATAATTCGCTCCTTATTGGCCGTCCTCTTTTTATACATTCACATAGCTGAAGACAGCGTGTCAGTCTCACAACCTTCTGATGCGGAACCATATAGCTTCATAACTCTCCAGAAAGGTGGATTGTGTTGCTTTATGCGGCCAGTTATAGTCTCGGTTGCGCGTTAACCTTGGTTGGCGGTAGCCTCCAGTCTTACGCGTCGAGTGTCTTTAATAAAGACCTTGACACGTGTTTTAGAACGGAAGATAAGTGCTGGTGTCATTACATCTAAGAAGAAGAGTAAAGTAAGAAACCACTTAGGCTTTAGGTACGCTTTCTTGGTACGTAATTTTCCGTTTAAATACAGCAGCAATCAAACGCAAGTTCTACTAATGTTAGCTGGAAAAAAAACTTACATCAAGTAGCCACAAATGCTACGTTACCCGTGTCTTCCGTTGCTGTAAACGAAAAGAACAGTATTTAGTAAGACAATTTTCACATCTCTTACGTGTGAAAGAGGCTACGTTTGGTGCTTCTGAAGAACACTTGCAAGCTTATGGCCGGCTGTGTCTTTTAGCAAGATTGCATTCACCCGCATGTTGAAGATTGCTGCCATGACACTTGAAAGTTCAACACCAACTCCACATTGCGAAGAAAAAGAAAACTTTGTCTTGTTTTTCCACTGCGTTGCCACCAGACCACTGCCATTTCGAGCCTCCGGCCGCGTCGTCTACCATCAACGCCGACGCTACGCCCACACCGTACAGTCACTAGCTTTGTCCAGGTGGCCGTCAGTCGCCTTCATTGTAGACACATCTCCGGATGTCTTTGTCAGCATCAATTCGTCGAGCAGTTCCTAAGGAACATTTGCACATATATAATTAAAAGAGACGAGACATTTGAAGATATGGTTGCGAAGTGGTTGTTCCCAGATTTCATGGAAGACGCAGCATTTGTGAGGTTAAAGAGACGTGTTTATCTATACATTCGCACATAAGCTTGATTGCTGCTCACTTTGTCACTGTCAGACGCGTATAAAAGATTAAAAAAAAGAACGCTGAGGCAAGCTCAAGCAATAGATTTGCACAGGTATCTCACCAGAATAATAAAAAAAAACAGGTTAGGAGAACCTAATGTTATTCTGTAACTCATCAATGGAATGGGGGACTTGACATAATAATCATATTTCGCGAACATCAAATTGAATAAATGGTACCCGTGCGGTACTTTGGTCGCGTGGTGCCGTCGGTAATGACAGGGTTTTTTATTTATATAGCTTCCCATAGATTGCATCTGCGAGGACAAAAGCCATTTTAAGTCAGTGCATCGGAGTTACTTGCAAAAACTCTCTTGGCTACTTGTATGTATGTATCTACAGTGTGTCCCAGCTATCACGCAGCACGATTAAAAAAAAAAGAGGAACAGCGTTACGTGAAGCAAACCTAGTGCGCATTGTTTCCAGTACAGTGGAGTAGCCGCCAGTAATTTTTTTCATTACTGATATTTATTTAGGTAATTGTAATAAATTATCAAACTCGATAAGTACTGTCCTAATTATCAAAGTGTCAAAGAAAAATTGTAGAGCTACATGAAAAACTCCCGACAGAAATTTCTGTTGCTCAATACGTGCTACATAAAAGTGTTTTTCGAGCGTGAAAGAAGCCCGCGAACACACGCAAAGTGCCTCGAGCGGCCAGTCGCGCGGCAGTTCTGCGTTCTGAGGCTGCAAGAATCCCATCAAACCACGTAGACGCCGGGACACGCGGGACTGGAGGGGAATGAATGGGCGAACACCTTAGATCAAGCGTTAATCAACCGAGCGGGGCAAAACTAATCGTCTCATCAATCCCAATCCTTTACCTTCGTGCACCTGCCATCCAATTACTGCGACCGACTCGAGATCCAGCGACTCAACCGCAGGATTTATCCTCTCCCTCACAAAAAGTTCACCACTGAAGAGGCAGTAGCTCTCAGACTTATTCAGACTAACACATTCCCAAACCTACGCAGATACAGCGAAATGTACCCACAAACATATCGCGGCATCTGCCCCTGGTGCGGTGGCACACGCCCTACACTCTTTCACACCTCCTGGGGGTGCGCGGCCAAACCTCAGCACTTAAAGACACCTAGCACGTCATTTGAGCGGTGGGAGGTACAGATGACCGGCGATACCCTGGTGGGACAAGAAGCTCTCGTCCAGCAAGTACGTCGAGCAGCCATGGCCAGTGGAGTCCTGGAATGGGGGCACCACTCACTCGACCTCAAGAGCAACGACCTCGATAGTCCAAATAAATGTTTTCTCTCTCTCCCTCTCTCAGCTCTCCAAAGACCCTGGGATGGCGAATAAAATTGTACATTTGTTGAACTCAAACGCATACATTGATTACATTCCATTGCTCAAGATAAGCGAGCTTCACCAAGACTGCTAAATGATCTTAGAAGAAATCGCAGTCTCGCTAGGAAAAGTTTCGGCACCAAATTACTGCATCTCGTACGTTATGTTTATGTGCCATGGCGGCGGCATTTCGATGGGGGTGAAATGGAGAAAACACCTGTGTACTTAGATTTAGGTGCACGTTAAAAAACCCCAGGTGGTCAAAATTTTTCCGGAGTCCCCCATTTTGGCGTGCCTCATAATCAGATAGTGGCTTTGGCACGTAAAACCCCATAATTTTTATCGTTGTGTGAAAATACCGTATATACTCGACTAAGGGCTGCACTCATGTAAGAGCCGCACTCACAACTTGGCAGCGCAAACTTTAAAAAAATGAAATAAAGGATTCCATGACATATTAAGAGGGCATCGCGGCTCGTTTGCATGCTCTTGGATTCAGAGTGAGGGGTGTGCGCAGTCTTTGAACATTGTTGTGAATAGCTTTCATGCCACACTCCAATCTAACGCCATGGAGCGCGCTCAGGACGCGTGTATCCGTGAGTGTGCTGCCGAACCTAATCTGATGATGATGATGATTTATTGGCATCCCCTTTGAAACGGGGCGGCGACAAATAGTCACCTAGCCTGCTTGATTTAATCAGGCATACTATACATGTTCTTTATCTTGCATTTTTGTATACCTATCATTATTTTTCTTTTTCAAAAATTTACCTTGTACCGCTGCCTATGATTTTAAGAGATCAGGTCGCATCCATCTTTTCCCTACTTTTTTTCCACCAGTACTCTAATCGTCTCTTGCTGATCTCTACGGCTGATCTGTTTATGTTTCCTTCCACTTTAAACCCAAGCGCTTCTGGGAGTTGCACGTTACCTACGGTTCTCGCTGGGTGGATCCCGTCGCATTCCATTAGGATGTGCTGAGTGGTCTCTGGATCTTTACTGCAGCATACACATGTCTCATCTAGTTCCGAATATTTGTTCCGATATGTTTTCGTCCTTAGGCAACCGGCTCGAGCCTCAAATAGCAAGGCACTGCCCTTTGTGTTATCGTACAGATTTTCCCTTCTAATTTCTTTCTTCTTATTCTTGTAAATCTCCATTGTCCTTTTCGTTTCCATTCTTTGCATCCAATTCACGGTCTCTATTTCTCTCACTTTCTTTCTGATGACCCCTGGTTGTCTATTTACAGTTTCGATTATCCTGTACTTGGTTGCCAACTTCCTTGACCTCTTCCTCCATTCTGTGTCCACGCTTTTCATGTAGAGATACTTGTGCACTTTAGCCGCCCATTTATTTTCATCCATGTTCCTGAGCCTTTCTTCAAAACTAATTTTGCTTTGTGCTTCTCTGACTTCAAAAGAGGCCCAACCCATGTCTCCATGCACTGCCTCATTTGTCGTATTACCGTGTGCTCCCAAAGCCAACCGGCCTACTGATCTTTGGTTAACTTCCAAACCCGCCAATATATCCGATTTTAAGCATATAATGGCATTTGCGAATGTTAGCGCTGGCACCATTACTCCTTTCCAGATTCCACGCACCACCTCATACTTATTGTGGCCCCACAGTGCTCTGTGTTTCATTAATGCTGCATTCCGCTTCCCCTTTATTTTCAGATTATCTTGGTGGTTGCTTGAGTAATTCTTTCCTTCGTTTATGTGTATGCCGAGGTACTTATATTGCTTCACTATGGGTATTACTTGCTGTTGAATTGACACCACGAAGTTACTCGTGTGCTCATTAAAGATCATAATCCCTGATTTCTCTGTGCTAAACTTAAGGCCTAGATTTGTCGCTGCGTTCCCACAGATATTCGCAAGTATCTGTAAATCTTTTTTATTGTCCGCTAGTAGCACAATGTCGTCTGCGTACATCAGTCCAGGGATCTTCTGTTGCACCATTTGTCCATTACGCATGTAGGATAAATCAAAACCTAATTCGCTGTTTTCCAGTCGTCTTTCTATGCCCTTGACGTAAAGCGTGAACAACAATGGTGACAGAGGGCATCCTTGCTTCAATCCTTGGTGAATTCCCACCATTTCATTTCCTTTTCGGCCTTCCCATGCCACTTGTACTTGGTTGTCTCGATATATCTCCCTCAGCAGCTCCACGAAATCGTCATCTATGCCTTCGTATTGAAGAATATCCCACAACAATTCCCTGTCTACGTTGTCATAAGCTCCTTTAATATCTAGAAATGCTATCCATAAAGGTCTTTTCTGAGCTACTGAAATCTCTATGCACTGAGTTAGTACAAACATATTGTCTTCTAAGCGTCTGCCTGGCCTGAACCCATTCTGTAGTTCCCCCAATACACCGTTTTCCTCCACCCACTTCGACAGTTCTAATTTTATGGCTTGCATTGCCATTCTATATATCACCGACGTTACTGTAGCTGGTCTGTACGAGCTCGTCTTATCCTTATCTCCTTTGCCTTTGTAGATAAGATTCATCTTGCTTTCACGCCATCCAACGGGAATATTCTTTGTTCTAATCACTTGCTCTATGGCATTAGTCAGCAGTGCCTTGCTTTTTGGACCGAGGTTTTTGATTAGCTGTATTGGGATTTCATCGGGTCCTGCTGCCGTGTTGTTAGGGACATTTTCTGCTGCCTTTTTCCAATAAAAGCTTTCTATGCTGAATTTTGATCTCTCAGGCCTCTCTGTTGTTGCTGGATCTGTTGTCTGAACTACGCTTTTTCTCGTCCCGAAGTTATGCCTGATAACGTCTGTGATGTACCGCAGCGCATCATCGCCTTCATAGATGTTACCGTCTTCATCCCTTATAGCCGTTTGCGAGTTTCTAGTTGGAGCTCCGAGTGCTTTTATATGGTTCCAGAATCTTTTTGGGGCGCCTTTGTCTCTTTTGTGAATGTTATGCACCCAACATTCACTTGCGTATTTAATTTTCTCTTGCACGAGCTCACTCGCAACCCTTTTCTTTTCTCGGTATGTATTCCATCTAAGGAGCACCTCTTCTTCTTGTAATCCCAACTTTTTGGCTTCTCGATGAACCCTAGATGCCTCTTTACGCTCTTCTATAGCTTGTTTAATTTCCTTGTTCCACCACTTACGTGGTTTCCTCTTTCCAATCCAACAATTGTATTGCCGTGTCCGCCTTATTTCATGCTGCATAACCTCCACCAGTTCCTTATATTCCCAGACTGCTGTAGGAAAAGCCTCAATTTTCTTCTCTATGTTGTTTGCGATCTCTGTTATTTGCTCGTCATTCATTTTTAAAAACTCTGAGGCTATTGGTTCATGTTCTGAGCTGGTATCTCTCCCAAACTTTAATGCTAAACGTCTATGATCGCTTCCCAGGCTATTTTTTCTATTTTCGTCTATTATCATTTGGTCCAGTTGTTCGTAGACCATTTCTGAGACTAAGGCGTAGTCGATACATGACTGCCTGTTTCCGCATTGCCACGTTACCTGTCCATGACACTTATTCTCCCTGTTAACTACTATAAGGTTCTGTTCATCACACAAATCCAGCACTAGAGAGCCGTTGTAATCAGTATATCCGTCTAAATCGTCCATGTGCGCGTTCATATCTCCCACTAATATCACCTGGCCCGAGTTACTGAACTCATTATTATCGCTTCTAATGCAATCGACCAATTCCTTATTTTTTTCCCTGCTATCACTACCTGTCCACAGGTAAGCTACTCCCAGCCACGTCTTTTCTGAGCTGAGGTGGCAGCGACAGTAGTGAGGACTATAGACGTCCATCAGCTGCATGACGTGCTTGCATAAACGTAATAAAAACGTTGCATATGTGTTATAAAAACAATAATGCACACTCTTCTTTCACAAAAAGTCGGGGGTATTACACACTACCAGAAAAAAAAAATCAACGACGATTACGATAAAAGAAATTTAAACCCCTCCCCTACCGGGAACAGGTGTGAACGCGAAGCTTGTCCAACCCTAGCAGAGGGGTTGGTTAGTTTTTTGAGCTCTTGAGATGACGTTCACGGGTTCACTGCCGTACCTTCAACGCAGACTCCCCATTTGACTGCCGGGCCTCAACTGGTGGGAAATGGCGGGCGCGAGGCGAGCGAACACGCGATGACATTCTTGCCTGTAAATGGCTGGTGGTATGGCGTGATTGTGTGCGCCAGCGGTGGGTGCCGCGTCTACTTCTTCATGCATATACAACCCCGCTTTAAAGGGGACGTATGATTTACCGACAGTGGCTGACAATTAAGAAAAAAAAACGACTGTGTCTTAATCAGTTAGCGTGGTGGTCACGCAACCCGGAGTTCGGTGGCTCGATTCCGCAGCCCCACAAGCAATTTTTATTCTCGCGCGGCTTGGGTTTTATCGTACGCCAGCATCAACGCCAACATCAACACCTACGCCTACACCAGTGAGGCAATAGAAGCTTCGCATGAAAAATTAAATTATGGGGTTTGGGGTTACGATCTGATTATGAATCACGCTGTAGTGAGGGACTCCGGAATAATTTTCACCACTCCAGTTTTAACTAAATCTAAGTACGTGGGTGTCCTATCATTTCACCCCCATCGAAATGCGGCCACCGTGGTCAGGATTTGATCCCGTGACCTCATGCTCAGCAGCCCAACACCATAACCACTAAGCAACCACGGCGGGTAACGATTACGATACTACCTAATGCTAAATTTGAGCGCAGCGGTATACGTATTTTCATTTGGTGATATATTGGCTGGCTCGGACAATCTGTCTCGTGCGGCACGCAGGTGACGCGTGGGCGCGATTCACAGCAGCCACCGCAGACAGGCCTCCGCTCATGGAGCGATTTGTTTCCAGATATGACAAGGTTTGACGCGCTGGCCTCATGCCATAGGTGAAGAGATGACAGCGGGCTACTCCGGCGCCATGTCGCAGCGTCCGTCGTCTGTCTTGCGCGGCACTACGCGTTTCTTCTCACGCTTTCGCCATACCCTCCTCAGCCGTTTTTTTTTTCCTCGCGCTCTCCTCTCTATCATCGTCTTTTATCACTCGCGGCGCTCCGCGTTCACTTTTCATTCTTCTCTGTGCTGGTTCGCTCGGTTCGCTCGACGCAGGAATGGGCACCTGGGAGCTGCGCTCTAAAAGAAGACTGCAATGACCTCAACCTCCTTGAACGACCTTCCCCGAGTAATGGCCACACCTAATTAGGACTGAAGGAAAGGTGTGGCTCTTACGAGATTATATGCGGTTTGTTGCAGGATGTACAATATCCTGGCATACTTGAAGTTCGCGCTTGTATTGAAACGTTATTCATACTGAATGTAGAGGAGATGGCTTCACTATTCTCCGTCGTATACTTATCCCCTACAGAACGCAACGTAGTGGCAGCATTTCTGCGAGAAAAAAGTGCTTAAAAAACGGCATGCGATAGAAATCTCAGTTTCATTGAGGTTAGAAAGCATAACAGAAAGCTATTACCACTGTGATAAGACCGCTCCAGGTACAAGTAATTAGCTCTTGAATGCATTCCCACATCTTACAAACAAACACAAAACGGCACAGCAATAAATGAAAACGAATAAAAAGCAACAAAAAAGAAAGAAACCAGCTCGCAAGGTCATGCAGTCACTAGACGTCGTGAGCTGCGAAAGCAGCTCGCTCGGCTTCATTAGGCACAGGTGAATGCTTTTAAGCTAATGAAAGGCCAAGAAGCCTGAGTGCAATAATGATGTGCCGCCATTTATCGCTGGAGATTTTCTAGGCGGAATTATGAAGCTTGCTAAACGTACACTTTGTAAATGTTAATGACCTGTACGCGTGTTCTGCCGACGAGGACTCGGAATGAACAGATATATCTCCCACGCCAGAGCAAAAAATAGGTCGAAGTCTGTCGATATGTGAAATGCACCTGAAGCTTTTTTTGTGAGACAGTTCCAGCCACATGCGTGAGTGCTGTGCTGTTGTGTAATCTTTACTGGAGCCGATGAATGTCGAACTCTGTATAAATTGAAAGAAGTTTTCTACATTTACATTTCATTATTCAGTACAGTAAAGGCACTATATATATATCACCGCGAACATGTTTGAGTATGTGACATGAAAACGTTCTCGTGGACGATTTTGATTTTTCTTACGAGAAAGTGAAAGAAGAAAGGACAAATACATTAAATTTATCATTCCATATCTACCCGACATCATTATGAATTTCTTTGATGTCGTTATATGTCCGGCCTTCAAAGCCAAATTGCTCATAAAGACGTCGCCCCCGTAAATTACTGAGCACCAAATATAAACATATATTAAGATGTAATTCCATTTTTAACAGCACCCGGCGAGTGATAGAAGCACTTAGATGTAGAGAATGAAGGACAGAAAGGAAAAATCGGAAGTTGTCACATATTTGAAGAATAGTTTATAGTGAAGCGGTCAGCGCGGGATGCATCAAAGAAGATGAAGAGGGTGGCGGGGGGAGAAGTGAAGAGGAAGAAGTGAGATTAAATGGCGTACGACACCCGTCTCACTGAGATTATGTCTTTTATATAGCCGTTCTAGTAAGGAACGCTACATTTTGGCGCAGCCGACAGCTTCTGAAGACCAGACATGTGGGTAACGTTTTTCGTCGACCAGGCGTCATCCGAGTCTGTTGTTTTCACCCGATACCAAGTGCACGGTGAGCCAGCGACGGACATTCCTCGCGAAGTTAGTTCTACCGAGCTGATCAACGTGGTGCTGCAAGAAGCTGCAATCAGCCGCCAAGCCTTGGCGCAAACAGGATCGGTGACAGTGAACCTACAGCTCCAGACACTGAGCGAACTCGTTCTGGAACCCATACGCCGCGGCACCCTCAAAGAGGAAACTCCCGCCGAGAAGGTGAGCCTGGTCTTGACTGTTATAGAAGAACTGCAAAGGCAAACGATGCAACAAAGTGAAATAATGAGAACTTTTGTCCAAACGCTTCATCAAGAGAAATCAGCACGATATATTGTACAGCCGGATGTTTTTGAAGGAGACTCGCAAAGTGTGCACTACTGGCTGTGGCTTTTCGAGTACGCCTGTGACAAGAATATGTGGCACTCCGACGACACCAAGATTTTCAATATGCGCCGTTATTTGAGAGCTATCGCCAGAAAATGGTATGATGTGCACCTAATGGATCATGAACCAACATGTTGGGAACTGTGGAAAAGCAACTTTTTAGCTGCTTTCCAAGGCAACGAGGTAGAAAGATGGGATGCGGCACTGCGGTTCAGATATACATGTGGCTCTCTGCTTGAGTACTGTATTGAGAAGCGTCGCCTATTGTATTCTGCAGAACCGAAGCTAGCGTTTCGTGCAGTTGTAGCTTTGGTAACGCAAGGGTTGTGTATCGAAATCCGTAGTCAAGTCCAGCTGAAAGGTCTAAGAACATTTGATGACCTTCTGAGCTTTCTACATTCCACAGTGTCAACAGTTCCATTGAGAAGACAACCAGGCGGCAGAACAGAACAACTTGATTCTCATAACCTGAGTGAACATCTAGAGTCGTTACCGTCATCCGAGCGTGAGGAAAGCTTCATAAGCAAACACCTGGGAAGCATCGATCATGACTGTGATGATGGTGAAGGGCCAGTTACTGTAGTTCACGACGGACTATTTCCACATGAAGTGACTGCCGTGGATCAAAATCCCGAGAAAAAGAGCTACTGTGAGACCGGGTATTTGGTGTCGTCAAGCTTACTGTATGCTCCCATTAAAGTAGATGGCATTGAAGTGAAGGCCCTTGTTGACAGTGGGGCTTCTGTCTCAATTATCAACAAGAGTCGAGTGGATGCCGGTCGTTTGCATGCTGGTAGAACGTTGCGTGTCCAAGCCTACGATGGGTCAGTGACCATGCATAGCGAATGGATAACGCTGGCTATTGAATTCCAAGGACATTCTATTACCAGTGACGTATTGGCAATTCCCAATGTCACCTATGATTTTCTTTTGTCCCGCCCAGACATGAAGAACCTGAAGATAAACCTCTATTTTGACGACAAAGTAATAGCCGAAGACAACATAAAAACAGAAGATCCTGGTGAAGAAACTAGCGTATCAACGCTGATTTTCAACGAGGAAGACATAAAGACTAAGCACCCAGAGCTTATATGCATGGGCAGCTATCCTCCAGCGATGAAATCACATGTCGTTCCTTTTCAGCTCGCAGATAAAACAGTGGTTCGTAGAGCCCCCTATAATACGTCCAGAGATAAAAAGGTGTGGCTGAAAAAGGAGCTGCAAGAAATGTTGGACGCAGGTATCATCCGGCCTTCTGTCTCCCCATTTGCTTCTCCTATAACCATAGCGCCAAAAGAAGACGGAACGTTCCGCCTTTGTACAGACTACCGTGCTCTGAATCGTCAAACGGATTTGATACCTTATCCAATGCCGAGAATCGATGACATCATTGACGAAACTGGTGGTTGCCATTGTTTTTCACGAATAGATCTCTGCAAGGGCTTTTGGCAGATTGCACTAAGTGAAGAGACGAAAAAGTACACCGCGTTCATAACCCCATTTGACTTGTTTGAGTACAACCGCCTACCATTTGGTTGGAAAAACTCCCCTGCGTGGTTTCAGAAGATTATGACCGACATTCTGAAACCTTACTTGGGCACATTTTGCAATGTGTACATCGATGACATTATCATCTACTCAAAGACACAGGAGGAGCACCGTAGCCATCTTTCAAAAGTTCTTCATGCTCTCAGCCTTGCCCAACTCAAAGTCAACTTCAAGAAAAGTGCGTTCTTTCAAGAAAAAGTGGTATTTCTTGGCAGGGTGTTCGATCAACACACTAAAAGCACTAAGCAAGAATCGGTAGAAAAAATTTCCAAGTTGGTAAAGCCTTACGACGTGCACTCCCTACGTGTTTTTCTTGGTCTAGCAGGACACTTCCGGGCGTTCATCAAAGACTATGCCCTGAGAACAAGGTGTCTGACACGCTTAACCCAGAAGGACATGTCTTTTCAATGGGACGAGGAGTGCGAAGGTGCCTATTTTGAGCTGGTAAACTAATATCGTCGGACCCGATCTTGCGAATACCGAATTTTTCTCTGCATTTCGTGCTGAACACAGACGCGTCACACTATGCAACCGGTGCAGTCCTATATCAGAAATCCTCAACCCAAGCTGATCAAACGAAACACCACGTTGTGGGGTATTATAGCTATACTCTGAAGCCTGCTGAGATCAATTACTCCACCACAGAAAAGGAAGTTCTGGCCGTCTTAAAAGCTGTTCAGTATTTTCGTACTTACCTGGAAGGTGCAAAATTCAAGCTATTCACTGACCATCAAGCACTGACTCAACTTCTGAGCATGGCACAACCAAGAGGCCGCATTGCCAGATGGGTCAACTATCTGCAACAGTTTGATTTCATAATCTCGCACCGTCCTGGCCTGCTTCTCACTGATGCTGATGCACTATCTAGATTACTTGTACACGAATCAAGCGAAAATCCAGAAGTAATCAATCATACTAAGCTGTGGGAAAGTACCGAAGATCTCCAGTTCATCAAAGGAAAGTATCATGTACCACCAACTATGGTTCAAAGGATTCTTCATTTGTACCACGAAACTCCTGGATCGGGCGGACATGATGGCTTCTGGCGCACATATAAGAAATTGCTCATGAGATTCACATGGCCGGGCATGAAAAACGACGTCAGCCATTACATACGCACATGCCACCTCTGCCAGGTGAACAAAGTTAAATTCAAGCAGTAGACAGACGTTATGACAAACCCCGAATATTCAAGCGTCCCATTCGAAGTAATTCATTTGGACTTCGCGGAGTTCAAGAAGAAGGGGGAAGGAGTCAAACGAACGCAAGCTTTCCTGCTTTCCATAGATGAGTGCACAAGGATGATTGCAGCTAAAGCTGGTAAAGAAGATGCAAACAGCGTTATCGATCTCCTCAAGGCTGAATGTTTTAAGCACACAAGGACGATAGTCTGCGACAACGGGCCGGCTTTCCGGAGTGCGAAGTTAACAAAGTGGGCAGAAGAGCACGGGATAACAATCAAGTATTCCTCTCCGTACCACCCGGCTGCAAACGGCCTAGCGGAACGAGCCATACGAGACGTCAAGCAGTTTCTGAAGATGTATCCAGACTTTGCAGGTGGCTGGAAGTGCTGCCTCGAGGCCGCTGTGAAACTCCACAACAGATCGTACACCACTGGTTTAGGCTGCAGTCCTCATTTTTCTACTTCGGGCAAAGCTCCCATACTTCCTGCAGATCGTGAGCTAGGCCTCATAAATAACCTCCAACTCAATGAAGTCAGGAAAACTGCAAAAGAACAGGAGGTCTACAAGCGCCGCATGAAGAGAAACTTTGACAAGAGACACAACAGCGAGATACCGGACATACAACCTGGAGACTATGTCCTTATAAGGAAAGGAACTGTACCTTCAAACGCCAAGTTTTACGGACCATTTGAAGTAGTTAAGACCGCATCCCAGCATGGAATATTCAAGAGCGTCTGGTACACTGGAGCGTCCGGTCAAACGGAGTGCGCTTCCATTGGGAACACATTCAAGTATTACACCAGGAGGTGTAATCAAAAGAAGTCCGGAAGAGTGAAGCGGTCTGCGCTGGATGCATGAAAGAAGATGAAGAGGGTGGCGGGGGGAGAAGTGAAGAGGAAGAAGTGAGATTAAATGGCGGACGACACCCGTCTCACTGAGATTATGTCTTTTATATAGCCGTTCTAGTAAGGAACGCTACATGTAGTAGTGAAATAATAAATAAGAAAAGGCCAAGCAACATATAAATGAAGCCATTGGCCTCCGAGCGTGCAATTTCAGTCAGTTGAACAGCAAATAAAGATTCGTGACACTAATGTCTACTATGATTCCACATTGTCACTGTTGCCGTATACTAAATAACGACTAACGACTGACCATCAGTATGACCAGGATCGTTTCTAGTTTCTCTCTCAGCATTATTCTCAGCAATCATAATATAGGCACAGCGAAACTTTCGATTGGAGAGAGAAAGGGGACAAGACTGGGCGGCTGCGGCTGCTGTAGCTGTCCTGCACGCCGCGTCGTGAGGTGCTTGAGAAAGTGTGTAATGTACATGGTAGAGTCGCGGGAACGGCGTCTGTAGGTCCCTCCCACAGAGAACTTCATGGACGTCACCACAATGCCCTCTCGAGCTTTCTAGTCGTTTTCACAATGCCCTATTTAACTCCCTGTCCATCGACACAATGGCCTCTGGACGGCTCTACTTACGCATCAGCTCCCCTGGAAGGCATTGCCGAAGCTGCAGTGCTTACTTTTGTGCTCAAGTACAACGACCCAGAGGGGAGATAGTATGGTAGAAAGAGGACACACAGAATGCGTAAAGCCAACGCCTTGACGAAACGGGTGAATAATAGCCACTCTTCACTCGTAGCAGCTTGCATACATGCGACGATTGCGCGAGAAGGAAAAGGCACCCTCAGAAATTATGCTTCGTTTGGCATCTCTTCTATAACAGTAACGCTACTATTAGACGCGGCAAGAACGCCACAGAAACGTTAAAAATGTTAATTCAAGGTACGATCGGCAAGTTTGTGCTATTTCTGAAAAATAAATACCGTGAAAGTTTATACATGCGGACAGAGGGCGTGAAGACGAAAAGCCGCCATTAAAGCACCGCAGCGTCACGACGACAACACGCAAGCGGCTGTCCAGCAACTCAACGCTTCATCCACGAGTCATGCGCCCGAGTCTGGGAATGACAGCGCTAACTTTCTCACAGGCAGCGAACAATGGCAAACAGAACCCCTCGAGCAAGCATGCCTCGCTGTGTGTTCTGTGTGCTGCGTAAACAAAAAAAAGTTGTGCACGCAAGGTAACATTTAACATCAAATCACGACTCGCGTAGGCCATCAACATCACCGCCCAATATTGTCAATGGGGGCAAACAGCACAGAAAGCTTCACTTACATCGATTCGGTCGGCATAATCTTTGCCTTCTCGTTTCTCCAGTGTTCCTACTTAACAACGCATATCTGCATATGTACCTGTAACGTAGATGCTATAGATGACTCACGACACGTTTAGGCAAACGCAGAAAAAACAGTGAGAAAAGAAAGAGAAAAAATGTACCACGGCGCTTAGGGCCTGGACAGGCCGTACACTAGAATTGTTGAGGTGGCGGAGGGGAGGCGGAGTAAAGTACAAGAAATATTTTCACGCTACAGAAACAACAATAACACCGAGTAAAAAAGTCATCTTATCAAGAACGAAGAAAAGAAGAAAATGCGTAGTTGAAGAACGTCAATAAAAAAAAGGCTCAGGCCTGCGCGGCACACGCAGCACAGTCACAGCGTAAGCTGGTGGAGCGGTTCAAGGGTAGCTCCAACTTGGGTACCACGCAAAACAGGATCTTCACGGCAGTCTGTTCGCCTCGTTTTGACAAAAACGATCTGAACTGTCCGCCCGGCGTCGACGGCGAGCTGCGGCTTGTAATGCTCTCTCCACAGTAGTCTGCTGAGCCCGATCAAACCTTACAACTACAACTTACCTGTCGGGCGCGCCGTGTTTGCAGGCATCTTAACTAGATGGCGCCAGCATACTGGCAGAGGCTTGGCACCCCGGGAGCGCGTTGATTGCGCGGCTCGTCTAAATCGCATATCGTCCTCTGCGCCTGCGGACGCTGCGTTTGCAGGCATCTTACCTAGATGGCGCCACCATACTGGCGGAGGCTCGAGTCGTCTCACCCTGCGTCTGCCTTAGGGTATTTTCCGCGGCCCGATAGCAAGCGCTTGCGTGGCTCTGTGGTAGAGTACCCAGCTCCCACGCAGCGGGCGCGGGTTCGATCCCGGCGGCAATTCGGTACTTTTTTGCGTTTCCGGCGATAGCGGTTAAGCGGCGGAAGCCGGCGGCGGCATCATCGCGACCCTAAACGGCTATTGCAATGAGCCCATAACAGCTTAAGCTGTAAAATGCTACATTGATTTGGCAATTCAATGATGTGAAGGAGGAACAAAATTTAGGATGAGATGGCCTAGAAAACCATAATGAACGCAGCAGAAATTGTTAAATAGTTGCAATATCAGCACTTCACTGTCCAGTATAGGGCACTGTTCGGTGTCCAATGATGAAAAATATCAAAGCAATTGCAGGCGCAAAATGTGCATTTTAAAGAATATATATACACGTTCACAAAACGTTAACTAAGTCTCGCTTTAAAGGACACGTTTAAGTTTAGCGATGCTTGCAGACAGAACCATCGTTCTGCTCACAATGCCACTGGCGAGTTTTGATGCATGTAGTTGCGGTCAAATGTGCAGCATTTCTTATACATGGCCACTAAGCAAAATAATTTATGCACCATGGTAACATAGAATTGTCAAAACGCGCACACGAACAAGGAGAAAAATATACTGTTTCACTGTTCAGTCGCAACTTTGCAAACTGAATACGAAACATTTAAGCATGGCGATCAACAGCGGCATTGTTCGACCAAGCGGCTAAACGTTATTTTGTATACCAGTGCGCTGCGACGGAAATATTTTTATGTGTGAAGTGACCGCCAATCGTGCAATCTTTCGAGCGCATTCGCTTCGGCATGGCCGGTACTAAGCACTTTCCTTTTTAAATGTTTCCTGCAAACTTAGCGTTATGTGCGTGCGGAATGGTCGACCGATGAAAGACCACGTGTTTCTTGACTGCCCCTATATGCCCATCTAATGCAACAGCTACGTTGCAAACTAAGGATAATGGACATTCATTCATTATCACTCGTGACAATAATTTAACCATGAGCAGTTATTAGCCTTTTTAAAGGATAGCTGTTTATTTAAGCGCCTTATATCGTAAATGTGGACATGTACTCAAAGTACTAGGGCAGTTTTGGGCAGTGACTCGCGTTCGTTGTTGATATTTTGCATTTATAAATGTGTGCTTAGTCATTCGTATTGTTTTAGTATTATCAATTTTAAATAAAGTCATTTTTACGTGTAAGTAAAATACAGTTTCCCGCCCCTCCAATTAGACCCAATTTGAGGCTAGCCTGTGTACCTGCACAGTACGTTCATTCGTTCTGACGTGAATTTGTATCAGGACGATGAGATGCAATACTAATAACGGCCGTATGACGATTTATAAGGCTCGCTTAAGATATTTTCCTAAATATGGCGATTTATTCACACCCATTCACTTCGCAGTCACATCTGTCATAATGGAAGATGTGACTTCCACACTTTTTCCGGAGTTCATCTGAGTGGCAGTTATAGGCCTCCCAAGAGAGCAAGAAAAATTCTACACAACGTTCTAAATCACACATAACGTCCTGTAATGTCTGAATCTCTAATTTACTTCAATGTCATAAAATAGCCCCGCACTTTGAAGATCACCTACACAGCAACAACGCCTTCTCAATTTTAACAAAATACAAACAACGCTTCTTGCTTAGTTCATCGAGAACACTGAAAAAAATTACGGCACATCCAGCACTAGGCAGAAAAAGAACAGTATTGAAGTACCATTTGTCAAGTCCGTAATAAATCAGAAACGTATAACTTTCTATACCTGCTACACTGCACATAGCCCATCTTTCTACAAAATCTCAATTTGGCGGCATTTACTGTGTCGCTAGGAGAGTGGAACACATTAGGAGTAACGGCCGCACAACGCGTTCGAGCAAACAGTTCAGAAATGTTTTGCAAAGCGTCTATTTTACTGGTGGCCTTAAGACTTCTCCCACACATCACTCAGAAGATGTGTCCGAATTTCCTGAATAAGTAAACATTGTGCCAAATTCACTATTGTAGGAATAATGATGAAGGCGATTTGAATTCTGATTTACGAGGTACTTTTTAATACAATCAGGGCAACGCTCGATTTCAATCAGCATACATAATAGCTGGCTTTTGAAAGATTTCGACAATGGATCTCATACTTTTCATAAATCAAGTAATTTGGAACTCTCCGGAGCATAAGTAACCTCTGCATATGGATTTCGTCGATAATAAAACGTCATTAGATTCAGTAGCTACCAGCAGTCATTAAGGGATTAGGTAGTCGAAGTGTACCATAAGGATATAACATAGTTTTAAGAAATGTGGGTAAAGATTTCCTATCTACCTTATTTAACACAGCAAAAGCTAGAAAATAGCGATCGCGAAAGGGGTCAAGCAAGGAGACATCATGTATGTAATGCTATTCACTGAATGCTTAGATTTATTCAAGCTCTTAGATTGGGAAGGGTGAGAAAGGATCCTAGGGCTGTTCAGTGAGTGGAGCGCGATTGTTCCTAGGAACTGACCCTATGCTCTTAAAAACATGGCTGCGAAACTAAATCTGGATCAAGGTTTATTTCCCGGCCATAGTGTAGTCGTAGTCCCGTTTCTCGAACACTAACTACTGGTGTTTCCTGAAACCTGAACCTTCCATATACTTTTACTGCGTTAGCTTTCTTAGTGTACTTCGCGCATTTTCCGGGCGCTATCTATCTATGCATCTATCCGTGCTACAATTTACCAATATCATCAACAATTACCAGCAACAATTTCGGAAATTATTTGTACATATGAAATTACAAGAAGAGATTCCTACAAATTTTACACTCAAGCATTTGCTCTATGCCGATAAATGATCCTTTCTTGGCGATTTTACAACCACGTTCAGCATTACCATATGGAAATAAAGGAAGCGGAATATATTCTCCTTACATTCGACGTTTGTTGCCAAGAAAAATGAGGTGTACTGAAGGTGGACCCCAATCTAAAAATGTTTCGTAATGTCAGGCTTTGCGCGGAATCCAAGAAGTATAAACGCGGACCTTGCGTGATGAATCAAGTGGGGCCGGAGTGGATCTGCCTAAGAGTTCAATGGAATGAATTGCCGGTAAGCAGCAACAGTTGCCTCTACAACAGCGTTCTACGAACCGTATGGATGATAGCACAAAGCTCGCTACAGCACGAAGTGTTAAATCTGTTGAACGCTCCTGGGTAACAATATATCAACGTTGCCTCGTCTCTACTGCTCGACTAAACGCCAAATGGAGAAATTTGAAGCTACGCGAAGGCCGTAATAATAAGCTCGTCGATCAACGCGAAAAAGTGCTCAGATTACTTTGCCTATTGCAGAAGTTTTAACTCTTATTCTCATTTGAATACGTTAAACACATGTGCAATAAGACGCTGCTAAGTGCAGCATCTAAAATTCTCATTTCTGTAGTGTTGACATTGCCCGAACGTATATAATGAATGAGTGGCAAGCACTTAACGGCGCGTTTACTACACAATAGCCGGGTTGACCAGCGTATAGACCCTTGCTACTAATTTAAGTTTTGAAATTACAGTTGAAGTGCCTCTTGTGTGTAACGATAGTATACATCGAACAGAATTTCCTGATTCTTGATGTTACAATATGCAATATTTACCAGCGATGCTAGATATCCCGCCACGCAGGCTCCAGTTTAGCACAATTACGGGTATTTAGGTATTGCCGCTCACCAGTAAGCGGGCTGAGCATTGCCCGCATAATTTTACCTATAAAGAAAAGAAGATATTGTAGGAGTATACATAGTCAGTAAGGGTTAGAGCTTTGTTTGTAATATACGCTGGTCATGCAGCATGCGAAGTCTCTTTGTAGTGATGCTATTAACAAAACTTGTCACTCATTGTTTTTCAGTTTTTTTATTCATTTACTTTGTGATGTCAGAATCAGTGCCCCAGCACTGCCTATCGCATCGCTGTTTGTTGTTGAGGTTGTGGGTTATTACCTTATGAGCAGTTTTTCTGTTAAAGAGACCGTTATCCAAAAGTTGTGGCTTAAAAAACGACTTCCTACGATTGAAATCATCGCAATCCAAGATGAATGGTCAGGTACTTTTAGAACAAGAAAGCCGCTGCCTACACAGGTAAAGCATAACATGTATATATCCTAAGCATCCAAGAGTCATCTTGCAGTGATGACTTTGCACAGCACATGGCCGTAGAAACCTATTTGCTCTTAGGTTTAAGATTCTATCTTAATACCGAGGACGTTCGTACCTATCATTCCTTTATTGGAGTTTAAAAAAGAAATTCCAAATGTTTTGGTGACGAACCTCAAATTTTTAATGGTTGAAATAAGCAACACTAAAAACATAAGAAGGAAGGCGAACACGTTTAGAAAAAACCGGTGATGCAGGGGACCATAGTCTTTTTCATTGGGAACAATGACCGTAGCGAATCTATGCAAAACTGAGTGGCGTCAATATTCTAAACAGGAGAAAATTATTCTGCTCCCTGGAAGAGCGTTTACGGCAGGACTGATTAGATTACGAAGTACAAAACAGAACGCAGCTTTTCCAAAGGCCGACATGCCTATTTAATCGAAACTGCTTTAGTGCGGTTACAAATACTTGTAATGTTGCGTAGTCTGTGAACAGTGTGGGCCAATTACCAAGGGAAATTAGTCAGTTTCAGCACATGCTCTTGTATGCTATAACAAAACAGTGCATAACAGCTCATCACTGTAACGTGTCTCGCTTAAACACAGTCTCTGTTTCAAATTAGATAGGTTTTATTTGAGCATAGGAATTGTGAAACTTTCGAACAGAGGTCGTTTAAAGCCTTGAATAAACCAAAGTATTACTAGCACTAAGGAAATTTTGAAGCTGTCATTTTCTCAGAACAAGCCTTCTGCATTTCCCGGCACAAGAAAAATTCGGTTGTTGGCATGTATTTCATGGTCACTGCTGGACCACTAAATTTGCTCGCTTGCGTGAATGCTCACAGCCACGTTCCGTTTAAGCTATATGGTTCAGCTGCTGCAAGTGGCCCAAAAAGACACCGCAAAAGAAGAAGACAAAAAAGCTTCGACACTGAACTTCGCTTTTGCAAGCAACAAAGAAGCGGTTGTGCAGTATCGCTGCAACTCAAGAGGTTTTGCAAAAAGCAAATAGTGCTTTTGGGCACTTTGGCTATTCTTATCCGCCGCCTAATCAGTAATTGTAAAAAAATACACACATATTGCGCCACTAGCAACATATGTTAGATAATATCCATTTCAACTTGTACGTACATATATGGGAGAACTTACAAAAGGAGGTCTATAAATGAATCTCCTGTTATTGAATACAAACATTGATTTCCAAATTATCGGGCAACACGACGAGCAACTAAAGTTAGGATAAAGAGAAAATAGGAAAATACCAGTAACTTAGAAAGTGATAAATTATGTATTTTATAAAAGGCACGTGGGAGAAAATGAGCACAGCAAAAAAATTATTTTATGACAAAAGCTTCGAAATGAGAAAACATACAAAAAACTAAACCATTTTTTTTCGACGGTGGAAACGACGATGATTTCAAAAAATAATATATGGGGGTTTCACATGCCAAAACGACGATCTGATTATGAGGTCAGCAGTAGTGGGGAAACGCCGGAATAATTTGGACCACCTGGGTTCTTGAACGTGTATCTAAATCTAAGTACACGGGTGTGTTCGCGTTTCACCCAAATCGAAATGTGGCCGCCGTAGTCGGGATTCGATCCCATGACCTCGTGCTTAGCAGGATCGAATCCCAGCCACGGCGATGATTGCTTAATATGTACTGGTATCCTGAACCGGTATTCAATAGTCTTCGTCGTTATTGGCATGTTTCGAATAAGAATTTTCTACCAGCACTGTAAATACGCGATTCACGAGCCTAATTCAGTTAGTTAGGAAATATAATAATAATTTTGAACAAATCGAAGGGATGATTGCAACATCATGCAACATCATGCATGATGTTGCATGAGAACCAGAATGTTTTTGATTGTTTTTGGTGGGGGGAGGAATCAGCCCTTGATTATATAGATTATGAGCAGTAAACTTGAATAAAATCATTGCACATAAATAAAGAGACCCTGGTCTAGAGCACTGCACGGGCTCGGGCTTACCCGAAAGCCCGGGCCGGGCCGGGTAGAGGAGTTTTTTCACGGGCTCGGGCCGGGCTCGGGCACGGCGTGTGCTTTTTGACCCGGGCCCGGGCCGGGCTCGGGTTTTTTGACGCGGGCCCGGGTCGGGCTCGGGCTTTCTGCGAGTTATTCCCGGGCTTCTCAACTATGAAAAACATGTATTTTTCGGTCTCGGGCCGGGTTCGGGCCGGTTTCGAGTCGGGCTCGGGCCGGGCTCGGGCTTAAGGTAAAGGGGTGGCGGGCCGGGCCGGGCGGGTAACTTAGATTATTTCCAGGCCCGGGCCGGGCCCGGGTCTCGCCATAAAAGTTTTGATCGGGCTCGGGCGGGCCACCCAATGTGAAAACGGGCCCGGGCCGGGCCCGGGCCGCAAAAATCGGCCCGTGCAGTGCTCTACCCTGGTCATATAATGCGGCAGAGTTATTCGAAATAGTCACCACTTCCACAATTCATTCTTCCCTGAGGCTCCGAAAAATGTCGTTATCCGTTTTGTAGCGTTAGCTACACAGGCCTAGCCAAGCCTGTTTCGCGCGGCACATCAAGAGCCGTGCTGCGCATGCGCAAGGATCAGTGATGTCACACGGCTTGCGCACCGGAGCCACCGGAGCCGGCACCTCACGCGCACTCCGCCGCCGCCGCGCGCGACTCACCGCCGCCGGTCTGCGCATTCCAGAGGAGTGACGTCGTAGCCGTGGTAGACGCACTGGCGCCGGCGCGCGCTCGCTGTGCAGTCGCCGTCTGACACTGCGCTGGAGCCGCTGCGCTTCTGACTGGCGTTTGCCAGTGTGGTATAGCCATGGAGAAGGAGAGCGCAAATGCTGCTCAACAGCGCAGAAGAACGGAGAAGCTTGACTCATAAGAATAATCTTATCTTAAGAATAATCTTAAGAATAAGCTAAGAATAATCAGCTGAACCTTTGCTAACGCTACGTATATCCTGGCATAGCCGAGCTAAGCCACTGCAACTTTTTTCAAACAGCGAGGGGTGTTAAACAATTTCTAGTAGCTCTTTAATCGATTATGCGTAGAGCAGTCCATACTACTTTATTCACATTCAAAACTAAAAATATGTGCACACTCCTTAACGTCTTGGGAGCTGGACGTTTCGTGGAATTTTGAGCTGAAGTTGATTCACCACTAATAAACATTAGTTATATATTTCTCACAACGTGTTCTAACGTCCTGCCGTGTTACTTTGTCTTCTACTCACCAGTCCCGGTCATGTAAACGTTCAAACCATGATATATTCTGTCATAAGCTATTCTATTGGCAAACGCTAAAGATTTAGAATAGACAGGTCTGATAAATAGTGAGACCAGCAGGTTAATGCTAACTGGAGAGGTTATGTTACCTATTGGCAGGCGTGATACTGAAGCTGTATTGCACTATGAAAATATTTATTGAAGATGAGAAACCCTTAGATCATGAAAGTAACCTTTTTTAATATATTACCATCAGGACACATGCACGCCCACCCAACCTCTTAAAACGATATTCTTGTCATTAGTGTGACTGCTAGACGCAGGCAGGTAATTGTTCAGTCATTATACTTATTTCCTCTAGTGGCGTCCCATTTAGGTATCAATCTCCCTGTAACAAACCCTGCTTTTATCGTAAGCGGGTGCAATTTTAATCAATGCAAATAAGATATATTTTCGCTGGTCGTCATGAAGTTGTATTGAGCAACGTACAATGCGCGAAATGATATTTTTTGCTTTTGAGCTTTGCCAACCCACCCACTTTCCGTGTAGCCCAAAGTGCTTACGCGTGTAGGGAGATGCTGGTGAAAATAAGGGTGACTTTTTGCGTGAGCAAAGAGAAGGGAGCAAGGAGCGGACCACGGCACTGTGGGCACTGCAGTACTGTACAAAACTAAGAAGCTGTAGGGGATATGTGCGTGATAGAACCTGCAAATATTGCTAGCTGGATTTTATTTTCCGTTTTTCTCATCTTTACCTGTTATGGCGCGAACGAATATGTATAAGTTGCACAGCACAGAAGAATCTCTTGTAATGAAACCATTGAAGTCACTGTGGGCTTGACAGAGCTATGGCTCATTAGAAATGATTGAAAAGAGTTTTCATGGACAGAAAATTCACTGCCAAACATAAATTCCAACTGCCCATCTCTCTAGAGATTCAAACTAAAAAAATCTCAATTTGGAGATGAAAGAACGTGGGTGAAAGCAAGAGAGATGAACTCAAGCGCTAACACATTTCATCGCTCCGGCCTTTTATACAAAGGGTACATGGTGCATGGTGACCTGGTAATGTAATTTTCATCTTGCTTTCTCTCAATAAGAGACGTGTCTGAGCCAATTTACCTGGGAATGCCAACTACACTTTACTTTCATTGAATTATCGATGGTGAGTACAACAATGCCTCTCCTTTGATTAGAGCGTCAAACTTTCACCCTCAATGCCGGAATCCTGTGCTGTTTTATTCTTCGCAGAAAGGACCGATCAATTGATTGAGGCAATCCAGGAAGGACGGAAAGGAAGCGGCGAACAGTTTGCAATGCCATCCCGCTTGCGGCAAGCAAGTCTGCACTCTTGCTTTTTTGTACAATTTGCATTATTTGCCAACTTCTATATATATATATATATATATATATATATATATATATATATATCCTTCCCAGTGGGCACAGTGGCCCAAGTTGTCTACCAGCTTGGTGCACTAGTAAGTGCACGTGGTCATCAAGATGTCGTCGTCACACACTCGTCGTCATCCCATTGTCCTTATACGACTGTTATGATGTCGTCGTCATTGTGTAGTTGACATACGGTCGTCGTCATACTGTCGTCGTCACTCAAGCTTGGTCATCCAACTCTTGTCATGTCGTCGTCGTCAGGCCATCGTCGTCATACAGTCATCATAATTTAGTTACAAGCCATAGTCGTCGTGCACTCATAGTCATCCTAGTTTCTGAAAGTGTGTTCCTTCAGCGTCACCATCAGAGATTTAGAGTGCCGACTAGGAAACACCCAGGCAGTTTTTAAAGCCATGGACGTGCGAATTGGCGACCCACTCAAGAAGAAGCCAGTCTCGCCTGCCTTCATCCAAGCCGGCGCATTATCGATAGCGACGACACGGTGGGAGTAGGAGTGTAGTGCCGCGTAAGGGGGCTTTTTCAGGGCTACATCTGCATTGCAAAGTTCTCTCTGCACCAACCAAGAACCCCTTCTACCATCGTCTATATCCCGCCCTTGCTCCGGAGCTTCTTTGCATTGCAACACAAAAGGTATGTGACCGAAGCTGCCGCTTCTTAGCCGCTCACTGCTCCCCCAATACGCGCTCCTCCCATAAATATGCATTCTATCACCGCCGGCCTGGGTTCGCGATGCTTTGAGGTTTATATCGGACGCGGACGCGGCAGAGAACGTCCCCCCCCACCACACACACACACACGCACACACGCACACACGCACACACGCACACACACACGCACGCACGCACGCACGCACACACGCACGCACGCACGCACACACACACACACACACACACACACACACACTACTCCTTGCCCCTTTTCGGCCTGTCGCCCCAATCTGTGTTCGCGCTGAAAAGAAGCAGCTACGCTCGCTATGCTCAATCGTGCCATTAGCGGCAGCGTTTAGACGCGTGCATGAGATAAAGAGTGACATTGTTGTTTTCGAGCGACGGCACGAAGTGTGCCGGCGCTTCAATTTGCTTGTCAACGCATGTTGTCTATCTATCGATGAAAATTTAATATGCGGCAACTACATGGAGTGTTTTCATTTGTTTCGCTCAGTCTTTTTTTGTGTGTCTTGCGGGCACATCTTGAGAAAGGCGCAGGTACACCTTTGTCTGTACAAATGCCTGCACAAATAGAATAAAGCATACGCTTAATTAATATTGTCTACGTTGTGGCCCACGTGAGAAATTGGTTTCAAAGATAACACTACTACAGTGAAGTAGTTGACAGGGCGCAAGAAATAATATTTGAGCGGCTAGCTACTGGAGCAGGGCAACAACATTGGTGACGAAAGTGCCAAGAAAGTGCCAAGAAAGCTGACTATAGGACAGAGGGAGCAGGCATAAGCACCTCAAATTATTTGAGATAACGGATGGAGCACAGGCTACAGCCGTCTTAGCAGTACAATCACATTAAGAAAAATTGCGCAGATTCAACGCACATGTTTCATTATGTGTGAACAGAAGCTTTCATGAAGGGGTTATAAAACGCTACAAATTTACGCCTTTGTTTCTTCGTCCTTGAAGTAAAAGAAACTGGCGCGCGCATTTGCTTGCTCTGACCCGTGCTACAAGTTTGAGAAACCTCGTATAGTCTTATATGTACTGATATCTTCTTCAGTATAGGACATACTTACGCCACTCACTCCTACCTCTTGACAGGAAGCGAACCTCTGATATGTACCAAATGTGGCAACAGGCTTACAGTTATTCATGTCCTTATCCAATGCACTGAAATGAAACATGTGCGTTGAATCTGCGCAATTTTTCTTAATGTGATTGTACTGCTAAGACGGCTGTAAGCCTGTGCTCCATCCGTTATCTCAAATAATTTGAGGTGCTTCTGCCTGCTCCCTCTGTCCTATAGTCAGCTTTCTTGGCACTTTCTTGGCACTTGTAGACAGAAAGGAAAAAGTATTTCCCCTCCGCTTATCTCCAACACATACCGTTACACCCAGCATTCTTTCTAAGCAATGAACCCCTTTTTACTTTTCAAACAGCACTAAACTTTTTAACTGAAACTGACACCTTAACTGTAATTTGGCCAGGCTACTTGTTATGCGGCCTCCACCTGGAGGTAATAGCTGCAATGAAACCATTTTCTAGAGCACGTGCCTCCCATCCCTTGCCTTCAAGGCCTTTGCTGAGCCACTAGTGCTAGTCACTACACATTTTACTGATCATCCCTATCTCGTGAAACATCTATTGTCATCGCAGACACAATGAATCACTGTCATTTTAATATGTATATACTTGTATTTTACACACTTTAGAGCGAGTAAATTTGAGGCCTTTTTACAGCCAAATTGCACCACATCTATATCTTAAACTTTTCAGCGAATGTTTTTAGGCCTCTATACAGCCGTGTTTTATATACTCCTCGCACTTGACTCGAATATCATTGAGTAGCACGGGTCATACCGACTTGGCGCTCTTTGGCCACATCTGGCCTTTGCGACAATAAACCTTACAAATCAATCAATCAATTCCTAATATCTTCTTATTTATTTTATATGCACCGGCTGCGTTTTGGCCGATCGTACATAGTGGGTATGTCACCATCAGTATGATCACCGTCATCGTCAACATGCGGATGCGCTTCGTGTACGATCCCCGCTGCGGGTTACTCTATAGTATGGAAATCACAATCATCATTAACACGTGGTAATCATCGAACAGAGCTAGTTGGTGGCACGACGTGTACTGCCCACTTCTAGTCCAATTGTCCAATTACCCGCTGTTAGTATGTTTCATTGTATGAAAATCATCCTAATTCTGAAGAAGAAGACGCGCCTCCGTCCAGCGGCATCGCCAACGCTCGGCCCGCTCTGCTCGCGCTGTTGGTCGCTGGTGTCTTTTGGAGACGGTGCTCCACGCTGCCTCGCCGTTCTTGGAATTCGAAGCGTCCTTGAAAGACAGTGCCAATAAACCTCTTCTCAATGGGTGGAGGTTACTGGAATTCCCCCGCCGCTTGCACCCTGGAGCTTCAAACACGAACGCTTGCGCCCATCATGACCGACAACACAGACCCGCCGGCGCCTGCGCCCCAGCCCGTCATCTGCACCGGGGTTCCTCGGCAACGTGATCCGAAGGTCTTCATCGGTACACATGAAAGGACGTGGAGGACTGGTTCACGTCGTATGAACGGGTGAGCGCGCATAACAAGTGGGAAGACGTCGCGAAGTTGACCAACGACATTTTATCTTAATGGCGTTGCTCATCTCTGGTTCTATAACCACGAAGTCGACATCCCGACATGGTCAACTTTCAAGACGTCTTTCACTCAACTTTTGGTCGACCTGCTGTCCGAAAACTACGCGCTGAACAGCGCTTGCGAGCCCGTGCACAGCAGACTGGTGAAAATTTCACTAGCTACATTGAAGAAGTCGTCGACCTTTGTAAACGTGTCAACGCCGCCATGCCCGAAGCTGATAAAGTTCAGCACATCCTCAAAGGCATCGATGACGGTGTATTCCAGATGCTTTTGGCCAGGAATCCGCGCACCGTTTCTGAAGTAGTCACGCTATGCCAGAGCTACGAAGAGTTGAAGAAGCAACGCTCCCTGACTCGGCAGCCTCTGTCGACCGCCGACTCGCTAGCGAGTCTTGTTGCCGTTTCCGAGCACTCTCCACTGCTTCAGCAGATTCGAGACTTCGTGCGCGAGGAGGTTGCCCATCAAATTTCCTTGGTCCCCTTCACTCAGGAGCCGTCCTGTCATCTGCCGTCCACGCTCCGCACTGTCATTGCCGAAGAGATCGCTCAAGCTGTTCCCGTCACTCACCACCAGCCACCTGTGGCCGCACCTCTTCCCTATACGCAGCCACTGCAGCCTGTCTTACTCAATGCCACTGCAGCCTGTCTTACACAGCTTACTCAATCTTTCCTACGTTATAGTTTCAAACATTCCTTACTTTCTTTTTGTTGATCAGCTTTGACAGTTCAGTGAATTCTATCTGATCTCTTTAGTTATGCAGTTTCATACTTCGTGGTTACTTTATCAGGTCCTCCATTACTTGGTACAGCTTAGCTACTGGTCGCTTGGTGCCTTACCTTCCATTTCAATTGCTGCTTCTCATTGCACGTCCCTGAAGAAAAAACTGTCGTCCATACCCCAGGTACTGAGATTCATGTGTAGGAAAACATGGGGCACATCTGTACGCTCCATGCTTCAGTTGTACAGACCTCTATTTCTAGGTTATCTACGCTACAGCCTTCCAGTGTTGCCCAATGCGTGCAAGTCAAATGTTCGCTTGTTGGAGAGCTTACAGGGTGAAGCATTGCGGACTTGCTTAGGACTTCCTCGCTGCGCGTCAACTCCTGCAACAATCGTCCTCGCCAAAGATCATCCGATCCAAACATACGTTGCAGTGGATTGTCTCAGGGCGCATATCCGTCATATTTCCCGCGTCCCCGATAATCACTTGGAATTCTTGCCTTCGCAGAGACCTCGTTCCACGTTTTCTGAAGTTATCGTCACCAATCTATATTGTCTTCCATCAGGATACAACTCAGCAGCAAGGCCTTCATTCCCCTTGTGGTGCCTGCAACAGCCTCAGGTACGCCTAAGTATTCCAGGAGTAAAGAAAAAGGCCAATCACCCACGAATAGCTCTGAAACAGATGACGCTTCTAATAATGAATGAGACCTACTGGGACCTAACACACATCTATGTCGTTGGTTCCGTCTCATCTGCCAGTTCTTCAGGCGCCGTTGTCATTCCGGCTACGAAAACGACATTCAAGTTCAAACTGCCACACGTGACAACATCAACGGCGGCAGAGCTTGCTGCCCTGCTTGCTGCTGTACAATACCTCCTGCAAGAGACACCTCAGAAATGGGTCATATTTTGTGATTCTAAAGCCGCACTTCAGAGCTGCATTTTACCATTTATCACAGGACTCTTGAGCAGCTGGTATATGAGATAAGATAACACCACCATCAAGCTATCGCTAAAGGGCATGATATTATATTTCAGTGGCTACCGGGACATACCAGCATTGCTGGTAATGACCTCGCCGACGAAGCCGCCCGGTCTGCTCATCTGGAAGGCCGACCAGTCCCAATCCTCTTATCCAGGACCGATGCTGCAGGAAAACTAAATATCGTGGCTAAAGCTACAAGACACACAAATATTGGTCTTCTCTTAACCTTCCGAACTGTCATCTCCACAAAATTGACCCATCCTTGAAGCTACAAGTGTCATCAAATATTTCCTGCTCTGAAGCGACAGACTAGTACCGCCTCTGGCTCGGGGTGGCATTTACAAAGGACTACTCGTTCCGCATTGGAATGGGGATACGCCCATGTGCGACTCTTGTGGAACCAGAGAAACAATTGAACATGTGTTATATCTCAGTCCCCAGTTGGACGTCGAACGTGAAGCTCTCCGGACGGCATTTAACCGGCTGCACTCTCAAACATTTCGGAAATGAAGATCCTTGGATCATGTCCGTGTGCGTCGATGGAACAGAAAGCCACGAAAGCCTTGTTGCACTACCTCAAGTCGACAGGTCTTGGCGACGGTCTGTATACTTCGTCGGAAGTTTCAAATGTGTGCGAAACTGTGTTCTCTCTATTTTCTTTCTGTCTTTTCATCCATATAACCCCTTTCCCCAGTGTAGGGTAGCAAACCGGACGTGCGTCTGGTTAACCTCCCTGCCTTTCCTCTCTTCTATTTCTCTCTCTCTCTCTCTCTATGTTGTCTTCATCTTCCTGTTCTAAAGCTGCATATTTGTTGGCGAGCAGCAGCCTGAATTCGTCTGCCTTTGCCATTACGGCGCATAGGTTGGCCTGTTTCTTCCTGACTAATTTATTATTCCTCTCTTCAAATTGAGAGAGATCCTGGACCTCACTATCATATGGTCAATTAACTTTACCCTAAATCACACGTCTAGATCTTGCGCTATGTTAGTATCGGCTGAGAGTATGAAATCTACTTTATTTCTTGTTTCTACGTAAAGGTTTTTCCAGGTCCAATTCCTGTAACTGCGGTTCCTGAAGAAGGCATTCATTATTCCGAGCGTATTCATTTCAGCGAATTCTACCACCTTCTCTGCTCTAGTGTTCCTATAATCGCTGCCGTAGCTCCCAATTGCAAGTTCCCATCCTGCATTTCCCCCACTTTTGCAGTGAAGTCGCCCATGACTTCAGTATACAGAGTTTGCAACTTTCTTATTGCTAATTCAACATTTTCATAAAACTGTTGTATGTCTTCATCACCATGAGTGGAGCTTGGAGCGTAGGCTTGTACTAACTTTATTCTTTACCTCCTATTCAGTGTCATTACGACGACTGCTACCCTCTCATTAACGATGTAGAATTGATCGATGTTGCCAGCTGCGTCTCTGTGGTTTAGAAATCTTACCCCGTATTATCTATTATCTGGAATACTTCTGTAGCAGAGGACGTGGCCGTTAGTCAGCACTGTATTTAACAGGAAGATATGTAATTATAGTACACACAAATACTTACATCTATGAATGCGTTAACACATAGCATGATATTGTTACGCGAAGGACGAGTCAGTAAGACGAGCAAGTATTTACAGGTTATATTTACAACAGCGGTTGCAGCGCCGACCGGTTAGATTCACTGCGCGACCCCAGCTCGTTCTTCTTCTTCTTTTCTCGAGTGATGGCGCCCGCGTGCATCGTTCAAACAATCAAATACCACACGGGTGTAGCATAATCCCCCGGCGGCAGTAGCGACGTCCCGGAGCGTGTAAATGTCATCACTGGGAGGTTGATACTGCTTCAGTCGTCTAACGTGCTCAATATCACTGGACTGGGAAGCAGATGAGGCGTCAGGGGCGATCTTGTAGGTGACGGGAGTCACGGCACGAAGCACTCGGTAGGGGCCTGTGCAACGAGACAGCAGTTTTTCTGACAGGCCGACCTGACACGACGGGGACCATAGAAACACCAAGAACCAGGCGGGAAGTGCACGTCTCGGTGTCGCCGGTTGTACAAACGCCTTTGACTCTCTTGGGAGTTCAAAAGGCGGTCACGGGCAATTTCCCTTGCGTGGCAGCGCGGGCGACGGCATCAAGGGCATATTCACTAGTAAGTGCCGCGTGAACAACACGGTTGTGTCGAGGTGCAGTGCTGGTTCTCGGCCGAACAGAAGGGAAAATGGGGAATAACTGGCTGTGTCGTGGCGGGAGGACTTATACGCAAACGTGACAAACGGTAGAGCGAGGTCCCAGTCAGTGTGGTCTGAAGAGATATACATCGCGAGCATGTCTGTGAGAGTGCGATTAACACGATCTGTGAGGCCATTTGTTTACGGATGCTATGACGTGGATAGCTTGTGCCTCGTGGCACAGGACTGCAGGATGTCCGCGATAATTTTGACAGGAATGTCCGCCCACGGTCTGTGAGAAGTTGTCGCGGAGCTCCATGCAATAAAGTCATGTCGCGTTGAAGAAAATCATCAACATCTGTGGCGCAGCTTGTAGGGAGCGCTCGCGTGATGGCGTAATTTGTGGCCACAGCGATCCACCTGTTCCCAGAGGTAGAAAGAGGAAAAGGACCAAGTACGTAAATTTAAACCAACCCGAAAGAATGGCTCCGCGGGAATGTCAATTGGTTGAAGGTACCCAGCAGGGAGCGTCGATGTGTCTTGCGCCGCTTGCATTTCTCACACGCTACTACGTATCTTCGAACGGAGCGAGCAAGCCCTGACCAAAGGAAGCGTCGGCGGATCCGGTCGTAGGTACGTGACAAACCGAGGTGACCGGCAATGGGGAGGTGGTGAAGTTCGTGGAGAACAGCCGAGTGAATGTGTTTAGGAACCAAAGGAGTAATGCTGGGCCGTCGGAGTGAACGTTGTGGCGGTAGAGTACGCCATCTTGAAGTGTGAATAAGCGAAGGAAACTGCTGGCAAGTGGTGATTCCAGGCGGCCATTGATGATACGCAAGGACGGGTCACGGCGCTGCTCGTCGGCGACATGGACAAGTGGCAAAACAGAGAGAACGCAGGCGTCAGTGTCAGGCTGAGACGTGGAGGCCGGGTCTTCGACTGGGTAGCGATAGAGGCAATCTGCGTCCTGGTGTTGGCGTCTCGACTTGTACGCCACTGTGCAGGGATATTCTTCTAGTCGGAAGGCCCAATGACCGAGCCGGCCAGTAGGATCCTTGAGCGACGATCCGCCCATAAAAATATGGGCGGAACATTGAAACATCCCAGACGAGAGCAAGACATTCGCGCTCGGTAATCGAATAGTTCCGCTCTGCAGTTGTCAGCAGCCGGCTAGCGTAGTCTATAACGCGGTCGTGTCCGTGTTGGCGTTGCGCTAAGACGGCGCCGATCCCATAACCACAGGCATCGGTTCGGACCTCTGTAGGTGCGGACGGGTCAAAGTGGGCCAAGATCGGTGGATTGGTCAGAATCGTGATGAGGCGTGAAAATGCGGCACCCTGAGATAAACCCCACGTAAAGGCCACGCCTTTCTTCAGAAGTTCAGTGAGTGGTCGAGCGATTGCTGGTAAATCTTTCACAAACCGTCTGAAATAAGAACAGAGCCCCACAAAACTCCGGAAGTCTTTGACAGACTGAGTTACAGTAAAAGCCTTTACTGCTAGAACCTTCTCCGGGTCGGGCTGTACTCCGGAAGCATCGACGAGATGGCCTACCACTGTAATCTGTCGGCGCCCGAAGTGGCACTTCGATGAGTTTAATTGGAGCCCAGCTTTGCAGAAGACGTCACAGATAGCTGCGACGCCCTCAAGGCGCGTCTCAATTGTAGGAGAAAACACAAGGACGTCGTCGAGGTAACAAAGGCAAGTTGACCATTTGAAACCTTGAAGCAGAGAGTCCATCATCCGTTCGGACATGGCGACGGCATTGCATAAACCGAACGGCATAACCTTAAATTGGTAGAGGCCACCTGGAGTGACGAAAGCGGTCTTTTCTTTGTCTTGCTCATCGACGGTAATCTGTCAATAACCAGATCGAAGGTCAATGGACGAAAGTATTTGGCACCATGAAGACAATCAAGAGCGTTGTCGATTCGTGGTAAAGGGTAAACGTCCTTTTTAGTGATTGGGTTTAGGTGGCGGTAATCAAACTAGAAACGCCACGTGCCATCTTTCTTTTTTGACGAACACCCCCGGCGACGTCCAAGGACTCGACAAGGGCTCAGCAATGCCTTTGGCGAGCATCTTGTTTACTTCCTGCTGAATAACTTGCCGCTCTGCCGTGGACACGCGATACGGTTGGTGGTGAATGGGAACAGCATCACTAGTGTTTATCCGATGCTTAACAAGGGACGTCTGACCAAGTGGTAGATTGTCAGCGTCGGATATGTCGCGGTAGGAAAGCAAAAGGCGATATAGGGCGGCTGCTTGGTCAGGAGCCAGGTCCGGAGCGACCATGGGACGTAATGGGCCGTCGAGGTTCAAGGCATCCTGTGGGTAATCAAGAGGATCTGGAGACACGTCGGCTGCAAAAGCAGTGACGTGGTCGTCTGTCACTGACCGGAGCGGGGCCACCGCTATGCCTTCAGGTAACACTTGCTTCGTCAAGCCAAAATTGATAACGGGGAGACAAATCTGATTAGCGGCAAGGGTAACGACGGAGTGTGACACAGAGATGTCGCGCGCAAAGGGGACATCACGAATAGGCGTGACGACATAGTCTCCATCAGGCACGATTGCCGTTGAGGCCAATTCGACGAAGGTTATAGCTTTTGGAGCTAACCGAACAAACGCTGTAGTGCAGAGGGTGTTCGGTTGTTCGGGGCGACCGTAGGAAAGCAGAGGAAGCTTGAGGCACAGCGTACCGGTGGAACAGTCGATGAGAGAAGAATGCGTCGTCAGAAAATCGAGCCCGAAGATAAGGTCATGAGGGCAACTGGTCAGCACGGTGAACCAGGACTGGAACTTGGCGGCCAGCAATTTCAATGCGAGCAGTGCACATAGCCCTGACGGCAACAGTGGCGCCAATGGCGACGTGTACGGCTCGAGTGACGGCAGGCCTAAGAACTTTTTTCGAGGCGAAGACATAGGTTAGCGCTCATAATGGATATTTGGGCTCCAGTATCAATCAATGCCGTCAACGGGACACCATCTACGTCTACTTGTTCGTGTTCGTGAGGAGTGACAATGGAGGATTTGGACAGGAAGAACGTGATGCAGCACTACCTCCAAGAGCTGCATGACCTAGTTTTCCGTCCGGCAGTTTGGCGAGAAAAAGCGGCGAGGTTTGGGTGATGGGGAGCGACGGCGTTGAGGCGATGGCGATCGCCCGGAGAAGCGGCTGTCAGGGGCATCAGAAGTAGGGCACAGGCAGCGAGATGAGTAACGGCGAGCGTCGGCGTATGGGCGAGGAGCAGGGAATGAGCTCCAGTACGGCGGCATCCAGGTGGTGCGGCAGTGGCGGGATCCATGACCAACTCTGTGGCAGCCGAAGCAGATCGATTTGTCGTCTGGGGTTCACCATTCAGCAGGATTGCGTGGTGAGGGAGCGAAATACTGGTTATTAAAGGTTGTGGAGATCGGAATGGGTGCCGAATCAGGTCGGGAGACAGAGCAGGCGGTAGGGATGCCAAGGTTGGCAATTTCTTGCCGGAAAACTGCTTGTATAACGGAAATAGTGGGGGCCGCTTGGTCAAAGGTACCGTCGAGGGGTCGTGGATCAAGGGGGGCCGGACTCGCTGCTTCAATCTCACGGCGAACGATACGCGTGACGTTCTCTTGTAATGGTCGTGTGGCAGTAAGAGCGGAGCAAGAGGACGTTGCAGGGGTGTTTGGCAGCCTGGAAAACTGGGACGACGCGGCGCCTTTTGGCTACCTCGAAGCGGCGGCATTCTTTGACGATGGCGTCGACAGTAGAAACATCGTTATAGACGAGAAAATTGAAGGCGTCGTCCGCGATGCCTTTTAGGATATGGCCCACCTTGTTAACCTTGGTCATGTGCTCGTCGACTTTCCGGCAAAGCCCGATCACTTCCAGTATGTAGGAGACATACGATTCTGTCGACGACTGGACACGGGTAGCAAGCTCTTTTCGCGCAGGCTGTTGGTGACCTGACGGGTTGCCAAATAGGTCGCGAAGCCTCTCTTTCAAAATGTCCCAGCTGGATAGCTCAACCTCATGGGTGCGAAACGAGACACGCGGTGTCCCGTACAGATAAAAGATCGCAGTGGCAAGCATGATGGTAGGGTCCCAGTGGTGGCTTCGGCTAAGACGCTCATACATGCGGAGCCAGTCGTCGACGTCAACGCCATTTTGGGCGGAGAATGTCCCAGGATCACGGACACTAGGAACCGTAACGTACGTTGTTGTTGGAGCCGCAGGTGTAGGTGGCGACGGGGTGTTTCCATCGGTGCGGCCGCTTCGGAGCTCCGTGGCGAGGACGGGGAACGTTCCACCTCCACCACAATGTTACGCGAAGGACGAGTCATTGAGACGAGCAACTATTTATAGGTTATATTTAAAATAGCGGTTGCAGCGCCGACCGTTTAGATTCACAGCGCCAGCCCAGCTCGTTCTTCCTCTTTTTTTCTCTAGTGATGGCGCCCGCGCGCTTCGTTCAAGCAATCAAATACCACAGGCGTGTAGCAATATTTTGAGGGATGCTTACGAAGCTAACGTTCACAAAAATCTGAATCCAACGCTGATTCTACGGTCTATGCTCATTATAGTGGAAATAGCTTTCCCCGCAGAATTAGCTCCCTTAGCTTTAACGTAACTTTAGGCCCAAGCAAAACATGTTCCTTTGATTAGTTTTTCACAGAAGCTCCTGTTACGGGGCAAGAATACCTTATTTTTGCCTAACGTCAGCTCTAGTGCATTCCTGTCTGTTCTTCGGTTCCTCCTTTACCTAGCCTTAAACGCCCGAAGTCAAAGATAAGGAATGTGTGCTGATGATTTTCGTGGCCATACAAGAAAAGGAAAACTTCGACAGCACAACAAGCGATTGATGCCACTTCCGCTTTTATTTCTTCTCCAGGAGTCACAAACAATGTTCCCCCATTACAAGAACAGCGGCGGCGCATTACATTTCTCCCATTAAATGCCGAATCGATAAGATAAACCGTTGTGTATTTACACAAAAATATAACAACAGAAGAAAGCGTCCGAAGGAACGTGCGGGAGTTGCTATTCGAAGATAACTGGCCGATCACTCATAAGCTTCTTTGCGACTAATCCAATACGCTAACAAAGAAACAGGTACTGGCAGACGGAATTAGAAAGGCACTCCGAACGGAGTCTCAAAATGGACTGCACGGAGAACCCGGACTACCATGCCACAATAATCATAAAGACAACATGACAAGACACAAAATAACGTGCAAGTTCAGGTTGAGGGACAGGAACGAGCTATAGGTGCAGCAATTTTCCGCACTCTTCTCGGAAACACATGCTGTGGCCGCTGCATTCTTTTTCATGCGTCAGATTTTGCAGTGTCAAAGTGGAAAAAAAGTGCATGTGTACGAAGCGTGGGAAGCAGGTCACGTGGTAGATGCAGGATTGGTGAGGGAGAGGTTGAAATAATATATATATATATATATATATATATATATATATGTGTGTGTGTGTGTGTGTGTGTGTGTGTGTGTGTGTGTGTGTGTGTGTGTGTGTGTGTGTGTGTGTGTGTGTGTGTGTGTGTGTGTTGTTACGGGCCGCCTCCTTGCATTAAGGAAGAGGACGATCGCCGGGAAACGCTGCGCGTTTTCAGCCATCTTGGCCATCTCTTCCAACAGTCCATGCATATAAATACTGTCCCTCTTTTACTTATTTGACGCCCCGTCACACATTGGTGGAGGTGCTGGGTATTCTCGCCAGACGACGGAGCTCCGAAGCGGTCGGCGCTGCGGTGCGGCCACCATGGCACACCAACCGGAATCTGCTTCTGCGTCGCGGACACCGATTGTAGTAGTCCAACCCCGAGACCCTGGAACGTTCAACGGCACCGATGGTATCGACGTTGAGGAATGGCTCACGCTATACGAACGGTTGAGTGACTCCAACCACTGGGACCTGACAGTCATGCTAGCCAATGTGGTGTTTTATCTTAGTGGGACGGCTCAGTTGTGGTATGACAATCACGAGGCTGACTTTGGGAGCTGGGATACATTCAAACAAAAGCTCCGTGACCTGTTCGGTCAGGCCTCGAGTCGGAAAATCACTGCGAAGCAACAGCTGTCAACTCGCGCCCAGACGTCCACGGAATCATATTTGTCTTACATACAGGATGTGCTGGTGCTGTGCCGTAAAGCTGACACTAACATGCCAGAGTCTGACAAGGTTGACCACGTCCTGAAAGGGATAGCGGACGACGCATTCAATCTGCTCATGTGCAGAAATTGTGCTACCGTCCATGCCATGATCGAGGAGTGTCAGCGCTCCTCGATCATGGCGATGTACGGAGTTAGCGATGTACGGAGCTTTGTCAGCTTGTGTTCATACTTCCGCCGCTTTGTCCGGAATTTTGCCGATATTGCCCGGCCGCTTACTGACCTAGTCAAGAAGGACATCTCTTTTTCCTGGGGTCATGCACAATCTGCCGCATTCACTACCCTTGTCAGTTTACTGACTTCACCGCCCTTTTTGGCGCTATATGACCCGTCGGCCCCTACTGAAGTTCGCACCGACGCCAGTGGCCACGGCATAGGTGCAGTACTCGCCCAACGCCAGAACGACCAGGACCATGTCATTGCCAACGCCAGCCGCATTCTCTCGTCGTCGGAGCGGAATTATTCGATAAGTGAGCGCGAATGCCTGGCTTTGGTCTGGGCTGTGGCAAAATTCCGCCCTTATTTGTCCGGCCGAACGTGTTCCGTTGTCACGGACCACCATGCCCTTAGCTGGCTCTTGTCGCTGAAGGATCCTACAGGAAAGCTTGGCCGCTGGGCGTTACGACTACAGGAGTACACCTTTGACGTGCTCTACAAATCTGGCCGGATGCACCAAGATGCTGACTGTTTATCACGCTACCTTGTTGACCCTCCCGACACTGCCGAACGTGATACCGGTGAACTCATCAAGGCTATTGTAGATCTGGCCAACATACGCACTGAACAGCAAAGTGACGACACGTTACGATCTATAATTGACCGCCATCATTCTCGTCAGCCCGACCCATCGCTTCGTCTGTTTGAGCTCCACGACGATATTCTTTACCGTCGTAATACCACTTCCGACGGCCCAGAGCTTCTGCTTGTTCTCCCAAGCATCTTCGTGCTACTGTACTCGAAGAACTCCACGATGCTCCGACCGCTGGCCATCTTGGCGTATCCCGCACATACGATCGCGTGCGGCAGCATTCTTTCTGGCCTGGTCTGTACCGATCTGTTCGACGCTACGTTGCTGCGTGTGACCTTTGTCAGCGACGTAAAGGGACCTCAGGGTGGACTGCAGGCCTTCTGCATCCTATTCACATACCCCAGGAGCCATTCTACCGCGTCGGTCTCGACCTCCTCGGTCCATTTCCTTCGCCACTGATGTCACCGATTTCCTCCTTCATGACGTCATCCTTCGTCATGGTGCTCCTCGGCAACTGCCGTTATGACCGCAGCCACCGGCACCTCTGCTTTTCTCCGGGATCGCTTGTGCTTCTCTGGACTCCTTCTCATCGCGTCGGTCTCTCCGAAAAGTTTTTATCGCGTTACACCGGCCCTTACAAGGTTTTACGGCAACTTAGTGACGTGAACTATGAAATCACACCACTGAACAGTTCTTCACCATCTACCCTACCATCTCGTGACGTCGTGCACGTATCCCGACTGAAGCCGTACTTTTCCGTCGCCTCCTCGTGTAATTAGTCTGCGCCGAGACGGCGCTCAGCCCGCCGGAGTGGTTAGATGTTACGGGCTGCCTCCTTGCATTAAGGAAGAAGACGACGATCGCCGGGAAACGCTGCGCGTTTTCAGCCATCTTGGCCATCTCTGCCAAACGTCCCTGTATATAAATACTGTCCATCTTTTACCTATTTGACGCCCCGTCATAGTATATATATTATTATTGCCCGGTAATCGTATAATTTTTCTCTGCAGCTGTTAGCGTGCGACTTGCGTATGTGACCACACGATCTTCGGAAGTTTGCTGACGTTGCAGAAGAACAGTGCCGATACCATGGCCGCTGGCGTCAGTATGTAGAAGAGAGGGTGTGGTGTTGTCGAAATGACAAAGCACAGGTTCGTACGTGAGGGCACGCTTGAGGTCGTCAAAAGCAGTTTGGAATTCGTCCGACCATACGTAGGGAGCTCCAGAAGGAAGTAGTTGATGGAGCGGCGCTGCAATCGTGGCAAAGTTACGTATGAAGCGCCGGAAATACGAAGCTAGGCCTAGGAAGCTACGCAAGTCGTTGGCGCGTTGAGGCCTGGGGAAGCGCAGGACAGCGGTAATCTTATCGGGGTCAGGTCGAATGCTCTCCTTGCTGACCAGGTGTCCGAGTACTTTAATGGTTTTGCTGGCGAAGTGGCACTTTTTTGTATTCAGCTGAAGGCAAGCAGCAGAGAGGCGTGTCAAGACTTCGTCGAGGCGCTGCAAGTGATGATGGAAGGTCCACGAAAATATGACGATGTCATCAAGGTAGCATGAGCAAGTCTTCCACTTTAGGTCCCGCAGTACAGTGTCAATCATCCGTTCAAATGTGGCAGGAGCATTACACAGGCCGAAAGGCATAACGTTAAATTCGTAAAGTCCATAGGGTGTGGCAAAGGCAGTTTTTTTCTTGTATGCTTCGTGTATGGGGATCTGCTAGTATCAGGAGCGTAGATCATGGCTGGTGAAATACTCCGCGCCTTGTAATGAATATAATGCATCATCGATTCGGGGAACTGGATATACATCTTTGCGGGTTATTTTGTTCAAGACACGGTAGTCTACACAAAATCGCGCTGAGCCGTCTTTCTTACGCCCCAAAACGACAGGTGACGACCAAGGACCTGAGGAAGGGCGGATGATGCTTCGGTTCAGCATGTCGGCAACTTAGGTATCGATGATCTGTCGTTCGGCGGAAGAAACGCGATATGGCCACCAGCGCACGATGTAAGATCCTTCTGTGTGTATGCAATGAGCCGTTGCAGAAGTCTGTGTCAGAAGAGCAGCGTGCACGTTGAAGGAGTATTTATGCTTGGATAACAACGCCAGTAACTGCTCCGTCTGCTGTGGCGTTAGATCAGTGCCGATTGCACTGGCGAGAACAGAAGCAGGGACCGTATCGATAGCTGTGGGTGCTTGTGAACCAGCAGTAGTCGAGGTAAGCACAGAGACAGGCTGAGTGTCCAAGACGCAAATTATAACAGCGCCTTTAGGACGAAGTACTGGCTCAGTGGTTGTGTTGAGTACAGCCAAAACTACCGTGCCGTTGGTGAAGCGAACAAAGCTAGGTGCTAGAGCCATCCCTTTGGATAGGCAACGAGCTGATGGTACAACTAAAACGTCACCATCGGCGATGTCACAGTTAAGTACAAGATGTTGTTCGCCGCCAGGAGGCACCATACAATCGTCAGCAGTTCGTAAGCGAAGGCGCGGTTTGTGCACGTCGTCAGAATTGTCGCTCTCAGTCAAGTTAACGAGGCGTTCACGGCACGAAAAGAAAACAGACGCCGAGAAGAGAAAGTCCCACCCTAGTATAATCTGTGAGCACAGGAAGTAAACGCTGCGAATTGGATATGGGTGCGAATCCCGGTAATCGAAACTCGAACGGTGCATTGCCCGATGGTCGAATCGCAACATTTTTTGCGCCACGTAGAATAGCTCCATTGTAAGGTGTAGTAACCTTGCGTAGACGAGAGCACAAGTCAGCGTGAATAACAGAAATAGCTGCGCCCATATCAATCAATGCCGGAACTGGTGCACCTTCTACACACACTAATAAAGTATTGGCCGCACACACTGGAGGAATTGTAGTATGTGCGGGTCACGCAGCTTTCCCTCCAAAAACTGCACCATCTAGTTTTCCGATCTGTAATCAGGAGTGCGAGAAGCCGGTAGCAGAGGTGATGTCGAGCATCGGAGAGGGGAAGGCGAGCGGTGGCGCCCTGGACGGTAGTTGCGAGGCGCTTCGGGATTTGGAGGCGGAGTAAGTGAGCGTGGGGAAAGCCGGAGCTGGTAGGGACGAGGAGGAAGCAACGGGTCTCTCTCGTAAACATCGTAACCACGGCGTTCGTCCTGTTGTCTTCGACAAAAGCGCGATATGTGCCCGCGAATGCCGCAATATTATCAAATGGGGCTGGGCGTAGGCCGGGTAGGGTAAAGTGTATATATATATATCATCATCATCATCATCATCATCATAAGCCTATATTTTATGTCCACTGCAGGACGAAGGCCTCTCCCTGCGATCTCCAATTACCCCTGTCTTGCGCTAGCGTATTCCAACTTGCGCCTGCAAATTTCCTAACTTCATCATCCCATCTGGTTTTCTGCCGACCTCGACTGCGCTTCCCTTCTCTTGGTATCCATTCTGTAACCCTAATGGTCCACCGGTTATCCATCCTACGCATTACATGGCCTGCCCAGCTCCATTTCTTCCGCTTAATGTCAACTAGAATATCGGCTATCCCCGTTTGTTCTCTGATCCACACCGCTCTCTTCCTGTCTCTTAACGTTAGTCCTAAGATTTTTCGTTCCATCGCTCTTTGTGCGGTCCTTAACTTGTTCTCGAGCTTCTTTGTTAACCTCCAAGTTTCTGCCCCATATGTTAGCCCGGTAGAATGCAATGATTGTACACTTTTCTTTTCAACGACAGTGGTAAGCTCCCAGTCAGGATTTGGTAATGCCTGCCGTATGCACTCCAACCCAATTTTATTCTTCTGTAAATTTCTTTCTCGTGATCAGGGTCCCCTGTGAGTAATTGACCTAGATAAACGTACTCCTTTACAGATTCTAGAGGCTGACTGGCTATCCTGAATTCTTTTTCTCTTGCCAGGCTATTGAACATTATCTTTGTCTTCTGCATATTCATCTTCAACCCAATTCTTACACTTTCTCGATTAAGGTCCTCAATCATTTGTTGCAATTCGTCTCCATTGTTGCTGAATAGGACAATGTCATCTGCAAACCGAAGGTTGCTGAGATATTCGCCGTTGATCCTCACTCCTAAGCCTTCCCAGTCTAACAGCTTGAATACTTCTTCTAAGCATGCAGTGAATAGCATTGGAGAGATTGTGTCTCCTTGCCTGACCCCTTTCTTGATAGGTATCTTTCTACTTTTCTTGTGGAGAACCAAGGTAGCTGTGGAATCCTTGTAGATGTTTGCTAAGATATTCACGTATGCCTCCTGTACTCCTTGATTACGCAATGCCTCTATGACTGCTGGTATCTCTACTGAATCAAATGCCTTTTCATAATCTATGAAAGCCATGTATATATATATATATATATACAGTTAGGAAATTTGTGACCGGGGTACTTCACGATCGCAGGGACATCCCTTAGTCCTGCAGTGGACTTAAATATCGGCTAATGATGATGATGACGATATACATTGTCCTATTCAGCAGCAATGGCGACGAATTACAACAGATGATTGAGGACCTTCACCGAGACAGTGTCATAGTGGGGTTGAAGATTAATATGCAGGAGACACAGATAGTCTCGATTGATGTCGGAGACATCAATAGTCTAGCAAGGAAACAGGAATGCCGGATCGCCAGTCAGCCTCTAGAGTCACTAAAGGAGTGCGTTTATCTGGGTGAAATACTCACAGGAGACCCTGATCATTAGAATGAAATTTAAAAAGAAAAAAAAATTGAGTTGGAGTGCATACGACAGGCACTACCAAATCCTGACTGGGAGCTTACCACGGTCGTTTAAAAGAAAAGTGTACAATAATTGCATTCTACCGGCGCTAACAAATGCGGCAGAAACTTGAAGGTTAACAAAGAATGTCGAGAACATGTTAGGGACCGCACAAGGAGCGATGAAACGAAAAATGTTAGGCCTAACGTTAAGAGAAAGGAAGAGAGCGGTGTGGACCAGAGAGCAAACGGGGATAGCCGATATTCTAATTCTAGGAGGAAAACATGGAGCTGGGCAGGCCATGCAATGCGTAACATGGATAACCGATGGACCATTAGAGTTACAGAAAGAATACCAAGGGAAGGGAAGCGCAGTCGAGGACGACAGAAATCTAGGAGGGGTGATGAAGTTAGGAAAATTGCAGGCACAAGTTAGAATCAGCTAGCGCAAGACAGGGGTAAGTGGAGATCACAGGGAGACGCCTTCGTCCTGCAGTGGGCATTAATATAGGCTGAAGATGATTATAATGGCGCACATCGCTAAACTGGTGTCATTTCTATTTCATTTAGCGCTGATTCGCCACAGAATTTTTTTACTGTTCTTTTTTCTTCTCGAAATGACATAAACTCTATGCAGCGATAGTGCAGTGGGCCACAAGGTCGCGCAATCAAATGAAATGAAATGAGATCGCGCCATCCAATAAAAAAAAAACTAAGAAAAAAACTGCAAAGGACGAAACATGCAAATCGATAAACCTACATGGACACACAAGGTCGATTGATGGCAAAAATGCTCGTGGTGGAAAAAAGGCCAAAAAGAAACCCCAATCTGACACAACCGCAGACCTTCTTCGGAGCCCTCTTTAACGGTTCCATTAGGGCTGCAGATTATGCCTTCTTTTAGGAAAAAAGACAAAGTATTCACGATGTATCGAACCGAGGGTGAGATACTGTAAACAGTGAAACGTAAAATGAACGCAAGGGGGCAGAATTAGGAAAGATGTGAGGCGAGCATGAAAGACAAACCACCAGGCAAGTGGATTGCAAGAACATTCTGGTGCTGCCTCTTCAGTGAAATCCTAAGTGCTAAGAAGCAAAATTTCTAGAAGGAGAGGAGAAAATCCGCAAATGTATTTATTGTCAGACTTCTTGACGCTTTTGCTTCACCATTATTGTGACTCGACCTGGCCTGTCCTTTTCAACTGACTCCTTTCCACTCCTTTGCCCAAACCACATCTTTTTTATCGTGTGGCACGCACTCAATGCTGTCATGTTCACGTGCGTATTTTTTGTTTCTGTCTATCTTCCCGTCCCGCAAACGCATAGGCAGGCAAGCAATCTCTGCGTGAGAGCCAACTGTCCTAGATTTCTTAGTCGTTCATCTGAGAAGCACAAAAACGATGAGAATGGCCAAACAGCGCATCCCGTCACACGCAGATATTGGCTCCCTACTCCTCCCCCCCCCCCCCCTCTTACCCCCACGCCCCCCTTCCCGAGCACACTCTATAGACCCACGCGCAAACCAAGAGGTGAAGTTCGCATTTCCTCGTTCTTTCACTTTCCGTGTCGTGCGCCCTGCGAGAGCATCGTAAATGTTAACGCTCGAACCAGTTTCTTGCATTTCTCGTTTTCAGTTACCATTTCTTTTTTCAGGCTTTATCTGACTCTCTGTATTCTAAGTTCTTTCGCCTGTCAGCTACCCTCGCTTTGTGCACATATGGAAATCGTTGCTCACGTGTAATGTGCTGTCGAATAAAATGTTTTTTATTATTATAATTATTTTGAAAGCAGATTTGCCGTCTTTAGCTGCATCCGACGCGCAGAACTGAAGCGCGCTTATTCTAATCTCAACGGAATCCCGTTCAAGCAGGTGTAGCTGCAGCCGGAGAGCTTGCCGCCGCTATACGAGCTCTTTGTAGTGTTTTTGGTTGTAAGATGCGTTGTGTGCATTCTTCTCTTACAAGTTCTTTCATGTGATTTATATGTATTCATGTGATTTATATTTATATATAGTTCGTCAGGAGAAAGGCGTGGCAGGAAAGACGTCTCTGCTAATGCTACGCTCCACCGAGTATCGCTTTCGCTGATATGCAAAAAAAAAGCGGATTATCTTGCGCGCTAAGTGCTCTGCTTTGCCAAGAGGGCATAAAGGTTTCCTCCTAAATAAAAACTCCTCACAACTCCGAATTCCTTATTTGTTCCCTGTGTCAGTGTAGAAAGTATGTTTTTTGCTCTCTTCTATGGCTGATATCATTCCGCGGGGCGCTTACAAAAATAGTTTTACGATGGGCAACACACGCTTCTTAGAAAGCACTCCGTGATATTTGATGTTTCCAGTGAAGAAAAATGTGGGAGTCAGAGAAAGACAGAAAGGTGCTTCAGCCTGACTTGAGCAGCCTGAGCAAAAAGCTTGAGCAGGCCTGAGAGCAAAAAGACACAACCTACCGCATTCGGAAAAAAAAACAAGCGTAGTATGTTTGTGCTAGAGTACAAAATGCTTGTTGCAACACAGTACTATTTACGAATCATGCAAATGCGTAATTTCTAACTGTCTTCTTCCTACGGTCGATAGTTTTTTAGAGCGTACGGCTTCTTTCAATGACCTGTGCAAAAGCGTGACGCGAAACGGTATGACACATGCTGCTGTGTCATCCGCTAGCTAGTAGTTCATTAGGCTCAAGGAAATAGGTCTTCGTGGTAGGAGGACGACATTTAATGTTTCTGATCGGTGTGCGGAACTCCTGATTAGCATTCCAGGCTGACAGAACGGGCAGTACAGCGAGATGGAGCGGACCGAACGCCGGCCCACGTCCCGGCATCCCGGTCCTGTACTGCAAACCGGCGCCGCCCCGGCTTCTACCATCGTCGCGGGTCCTGCTGAGCTGAGCCACGTCTCGGCTCGCACGACCGCTGCCGTGCTGCCAGGCTCGCGCTACGTCCCAGAGCCCTGCTCCTGTTCTCCAAACCGGGCGTCGTCCCTGCTTTCACCCCACTGCTGTGCTGGGCTTCGTCCTGGCTTGTAACCCAGCGCCGTGCTGCCGAGCTCGGGCTACGACCCAGATCCAACACTCCGGAACCGGGCTACGTCCTGGTGCTACCCTGAACTCCAAACACCGCCCGTACTCACCGCCGTCAGAGCCAAGTCCGCCGAGCCGTCGCCACGAGGCCGGACTCCTGATTATCATTGTGAGTGCTCGAGTGTGACAGTTACCCAATGTTTATCTGTATAGTTTATGTGTGCCCGTATTCGTCCCATGTGCCGTTTCGTGTCATAAAGTCGTCTCTTTGTGTCTCTGGGTGCGTTCTTGTGCGTCTGGCTGACCTGCGCCCACACAGTTGCCCACAATTCAGGCGAGCCTGCAAGGATCGGGTTTAACATCTTGTCGACAGCTAGACGCACGGCAGGAAACCATGGATATTGAGAGACTGTACGCGATCGGCAAGGATATGGGCTTAGCTGGCGCCGCTCTTCGCGAGTGGATTGAGGCGGAGCGCGTGACAGAAAGAGGCCTTCGCGCCCAAGCTCGTGACGATCAGCGCATGAACATTGAGCTTGAAGAAAAACGGCAACAAGCCGAGGAATGCGTGCTACAGCTGAAGCTCAAGCTTCAAGAACAGGCAGCCAGTTGTAACGCGCTACCGGTGAGCGGCGACGTGGCTGTACCAGCTATGATGGATGGCTGAAGTCCACACAAGTCATTGCCACCATTTAATGAAGCACGAGATTATCTCGACGCCTATCTGCAACGTTTTGAGCGCGTTGCAGCGTCTCAAGAGTGACCTCGAAGTAAATGGGCCCTATAGCTCAGTTTGTGCCTGGCAGGAGAAGCTTTGGCTGTGATTAGTCGGCTTCATTCCGCTTCCACCTCAGACTATGATCAGCTGAAGGCTACGCTGTTGCTGCGATTCCGGTATACCGCCGAAGGTTATCGCGAGAAATTTTGCAAAGCGAAACCAGAAGAGAAGGAGACGGGTCTCCAGTATGCTTCTCGTCTATCGGGTCATTTCGACCGCTGGATGGAAATGGCGAAGGTCGAAAAAATTTACGATGCTCTTCGCGACCTAATAATTTCAGAGCAATTTATGAAAGGATGCTCCCCTGCGTTGCGAGTATTCCTCAAGGAAAGAAGCTGCAAGAAACTTAGCCCACTCGCACAGCATGTCGATTGTTTCTTGGAGGCCCAGGATATTTCCAGTCTGAGCAAGGACAAACACTATAAGGACAATGGAGAGATAAGTCGCCAGACAGAGTCCGCTAAGAGACCACCAAGACGCCACACTCAATGCTTCTTGTGCAGCAAGACAGGTCATCGGGCATCTGAGTGTTGGTCTCGGACAAGAAACAGCCCGTCAGCAACTGGCTGGTCGAGTGGCAAGACCGGTTCTCCAGGCGAAACAGGAGAGACGCAAGAAAGGCGACAAGCGTCATGCATGCTGTCAACCGGAGAAGCGAACGAGACCGTAATGCCATGAGAAACCATTCCAGTGGTGAATACGACATGGGCACATGATGAAGAGGCTTTGCCAGTGGCTAAAGGATGTCTCGAGGGTAAGGCCGTAACCGTGCTCAGAGATACAGGCTGCAATACTGTAATTGTGCGGCAAGGACTCGTTCCGAAGGAAAGACTAACAGGAACAAAAAACCCAATATTTATGTTAGACCGGAATGTAAATTAATTTCCAGAGGCAGTAGTCTTGCTAGACACGCCCTTCCTCAAAGGTATCGTGCGTGCTAAGTGCATGCCGAACCCCCTTTACGATGTGGTGTTGGGGAACGTCGAAGGTGTTAACCCGGGTACTCAAGTAACTCCACATCATCGACAGCAGCATCGTAGAGTGTACCAAGCAGACAGCACTGTAAGAGACGTAGGCAATCCGTCTATTCCGTTAGTACGCACTGCAGCGGAGGACCCTCAACATGTGCCTGGAACCCACGGGAAGTGTTCTCTACTTCCGTCCACAAAGACGCCACAACAAGACTTGCGCTTGCCGCCTTGCTATGTAGAAGACCAAAGGGACGTCCTGGACGATAGCACTTCAGCAGCAGAAGGAACTTCAGCACGTCCCAATACCCAGCTGCCAGTAATAAAGCCCTCAGTCACAGCTGTAGACAAAGCGTCTCTCGAGAAGTTGCAAAGAAATGACGAGTACCTACGTCAATGTTATGAGAATATCGGGAAGACAGTTGTGAACAATCAAGAGGCTCGTTATTACTTGTCTGAAGGAGTTCTATATCGGAGACACAAGCTTGTAAGCGGAAAGGAATTGGAGCAGCTGGTCGTCCCTAGACAGCTGAGACAGATGGTACTCAAGCGCGCACACGAGGGGTTCCTCGCAGGGCACCAAGGCATAACCCGGACGACTGACCGCATTCTCACTGAATTTTACTGGCCAAGAATGCAGTCCGAGACCAAGAGGTATGTGAAGACCTGCGACGTTTGTCAGCGGACTGTACTTCGACATCTAGTCGACCGTGCCCAATTCGGCAACGTGCCTGTTACCGAAACAGCTTCTTCCCGCGTGGACATTGACGTCGTCAGCACCGTCGTAAATTGACATCGTCGGCGCCGTCGGCACCGTCGAAAAAAAAATGCCAGCGACGTGACCTGACCACAAGAAAGAACGACAAGGGAGGTACTGCTTGCTAAACTGTGACTTCTCTAAGACTGTGCTGTACACCTCGCATGACGATTGCAGCACTTAGTGTTTTCTGTTAGATGTGTTTATTCGACGCGTCCTACCTCACCCCCGCATCGTTCTTGAACAGGGGGGAAGTGTGGTAGGAGGACGACAATTTAATGTTTGTGATCGGTGTGTGGAACTCCTGATTAGCATTCCAGGCTGACAGAACGAGCAGTGCAGCGAGATGGAGCGGACCGAACGCCGGCCCACGTCCCGGCATCCCGGTCCTGTACTGCAAACCGGCGCTGCCCCGGCTTCTACCATCGTCGCGGGTCCTGCTGAGCTGAGCCACGTCTCCGCTCGCACGACCGCTGCCGTGCTGCCGGGCTCGGGCTACGTCCCAGAGCCCTGCTCCTGTTCTCCAAACCGGGCGTCGTCCCTGCTTTCACCCCACTGCTGTGCTGGGCTTCGTCCTGGCTTGTAACCCAGCGCCGTGCTGCCGAGCTCGGGCTACGACCCAGAGCTAACGCTCCGGAACCGGGCTACGTCCTGGTGCTACCCTGAACTCCAAACACCGCCCGTACTCACCGCCGTCAGAGCCAAGTCCGCCGAGCCGTCGCCACGAGGCCGGACTCCTGATTATCATTGTGAGTGCTCGAGCGTGACAGTTACCCAATGTTTATCTGTATAGTTTATGTGTTCCCGTATTAGTCCCATGTGCCGTTTCGTGTCATAAAGTTGTCTCTTTGTGTCTCTGGGTGCCTTCTTGTGTGTCTGGCTGACCTGCACCCACACAGTTGCCCACAGTCTTCAAGGATAACCGATAAAGGAAAGAAGCCAACAGTTAGTTTTAAAAACTTAGCGGCAGTCATCATCTATCAGCATAGTTTTTTTCCTGCACCTGTTATAGCAAATGAATAGAATGTTTCTTACCAGTGAACTGAAGGCAAGAGTATTACTGGTATTACTGTGACCCAAAGTACCAAGTTTGCAAAGTATCAATCTTACAGCTAGCAGTGCGATAACATTCATAATATGAGGCTAGTTATTTTTACTTTCGGTAATAATAGCACATTTATATGCCGCAAAAGTAATGTAACCTTATAGAAACAGCCTAAGTTGATGTTCATCTTATCAGTCAGGTTTCCCTGGATATGAGCTGAGGTACTGCAGCCGTCCGTGGCTACGCACGCGAAGCCAGAAGTAATGTAACCTTATAAAAACAGCCCAAGTTGATGTTCATCTTATCAGTCAGATTTCCCTGGATATGAGTTGAGGTACAGCAGCCGTCCGTTGCTACGCACGCGAAGCCAGAAGTAATGTAGCCTTATAAAAACAGCCCAAGTTGATGTTCATCTTATCAGTCAGATTTCCCTGGATATGAGCTGAGGTACAGCAGCCGTCCGTGGCTACGCACGCGAAGCCAGAAGTAATGTAACCTTATAAAAAACAGCCCGAGGTGATGTTCATCTTATCAGTCAGATTTCCCTAGATATGAGCTGAAGTACAGCAGCCGTCCCTGGCTACGCACGCGAAGCCAGGGGTGGCTTGCACGAACAATAAATAATGAAAATGGTAACAATTTTATTATCGCGTTATTATAGGCTCTTTAGATCACCGGCGCTTTGCACATAGCCAACTGTTTATTAAATATACTGCTCGGGAAATTTCACTTTAAAAGCTCGCCTCCTAATGCAGAATATTTTCGAACTTGGGAAGTAAAGATGGAACAAAGCAGTGATATTACCGTGTGGGTAATTAAAAGAGAGCGTGTTTCGCCGTAAAAAAAGAAAAGAAAAACAAGTTAACAAGATTTTGGTTAACATTTTTTAGCAGCAGGTGTTGCGACAACAAGTAAGTTTGGACTGCTTGAATAAAGGAATGTTGCTCTGTACGATGTTATACGTCTGTGCGAAAACTCTACTAGTCAAACAGTAGGATTTTTACCGAGGCTGGTAATGCTGGGGAGAAGCGGGCCCTGTTTACTTGACTATCAATCGCCGCAGTCTGTTCTGTGCCTCTGTGTTCTTTCGCCACATTCACGCCAACTGAAAGGCTTTCTCTCGACGACCATAGACGCTGGGATGATATTTTATTGCATCTCCACAATGAGAGATTTGGAAGAACGAAGGAGCTTTTCCGTGCAGCACAGTCGTCGGGTGGCCGACTGTAAACAGAGCGGATGCGGGATATACTCCGCATCTCAGTGTGCGGTTTCGGCTTCATTACGTGGTAAGTGTGCCGTTGTGTTTTGACCTCTGAGTACAAAAAGTGCGTTGTTATGTCCATAACGTCTGTCGCACTGCTCTGACGGTGACGTGACCAGTGTTTGACTTAAAAAGCACCGACAAAACGGCCCAGCCTTTCGGTGGTAGCGGTAGGCTTATGGAAGGAACGAAGCAAGAGAAAGGCAGAAGGCAGAGAGGTTAACCAGAATAACGTCCGGTTGGCTACCCTACACCGGGGGAATGGGAAAAGGGAACACAAGGTAGGCTTAAAGCAGCCAATTGCTTCAAAGCGACTGTGTCGGTTGTGTAGATTGTATGTGTCAGTGTTGTTCAATGGGTTTCAGCTTGTTGTGCGTGAACGTAGGATTCATGTTTGTCCAGCAGCAAGCGTTTTAAGCACTCTGCCCGTGCAAGCAACAACAATGCGCAAAAGTTTGAGCACCACACATTGTGATATAAGTGCTGAGCGTTCATGCCCTGCCTCTCAGTCTCAGAAACTTGTACTGCTAGAACGATCAGATCCACGTATAAGCACAGTACATGTAAATATACCAACCTAGAGTATTGCATAAGTGTTGGATGTCGGAAACATAGAATGCTTCCTTATGACCCACACACGTTAGGTGTACGTGTCTAATGTTCATCTAATAAAAACGTCTACGCGTAATTATACCGCACCTGCTCTAAATAAAAGTGTTTATTGAGCGGATTCCCATCTTTGTCTTTTGCTGAGCAATGATTGCGCCATAGAAAGGGTGACACATTGTGTAGCTTATATGAATGCCTAGTATACATCACCCGGCAAAGCAGCGGGTTTGTTCGTGGTCAAATTTCAAACAAAGAAATCATTTCGTGGTGCATGCGTCTTATGCCATATTTGGATGCACTATTGCTTGTCTCGTTCAGTTTACATTGCAATACATTTTGTCTACTTCTTTGCCAAGTATGAAGTGCAGAAAGTGCGGCAACAGAACCACAGCGTCGTCTGTCGTCCTAGTGGCAAAACATGGCGCGTGCCTTGCGTGACCTATAGGCTATGGTTTAGCCTTCACAGGTTCAGATAGTGCCACTGTTCCGTTAAAGGACATTCTACACGTTCTGCTAGGCGATGCAGTAATACATTTGACCGCGATGTTAAAACGCGTCCATTACGAGATATGAGTACGAACTACCCAGTTGTTGAGCCAGAAGAGACATGGCCATACCTAGTGTGCCACTTGTATTTTGATCGGGATGTCTGACCACTGCAGCGCCTACCAAGTAGTCGCGTAGCTAGGGTCAGCTGCGGGAGCTCCCGGTCTCTGTAGCCTGAGTACACAGTTGGGGTATTCTATGGAAAGTTTGCTACCACGTCGTAAAGTTGTTATTATTTTCGTTAATAAATATGCATGCGAGCCCCACCATATTTCCCGCGGAATGTAGCTGGGAATGGGAAGAACTAAATGACTAGCAATGGCTTGTCCTTATGAAAATACTGCTGTAATAACATTTTATTGGTACAGTCAATAAAAGCTCGACATGTTTCTTGTTGCGTTTGTCTGCATTTTCGTTTGCTCCAACAACGAGGATCGTCGTCAACTCGTTGTAAATAGTATACTTATTGTGTCGTCACCACCTTCCACCAAGCTCAACAAGTTCATCTTCAGCATTACCTCTGTCCTAAGGCGAGTGCAACACATTGCCCATCAACACCGTAATTCAAACTGTAGTCCTCGGGGCAAGCTGGATCTGGGAGCTGGCCTTGTTGAATCATTCTTCGCTTAGCTGCAGCGTCAACGCTCGTAAAATCATGCGGGGTATGGCGCGTCACAACGGTTCTGAGAGTGGTGGGGTCCATGCGTGTACTGTGGACGCCATGACAGACATTATAACCAACGAAGACGACATTGCGCTTCAAACAAAAAGCTTCTTCTTCAGACGTAATGGCATCCTTGCTGCGGTCACAGAAAGTTTGGTGCCGGAGGAATCATTAAAGGTTTTTATTCAAGCGAAGCTTTTATACGCTAGGCGTGTGCCGGCGATAGATGAATGGATGAATAATTTTATTGAGGCTCTTCGGTGCGCGCGCTTAGCGCGCAGCGGGCCGCTCGCACGTCGGGACAGAGAGGCATGGCCCCTTCGCCGCGTCGCGGGCCCGAGGGATAGAGCTGTGCTTCAAGGTCCGAGCTGCGTAGAGCTCGGTACGTCCCACTCTTCCTTGGTGGTCCTGGCTCCCCGCGCCAGGGGGAAACCCAAGAGCATGTGGGTAAGGCTAGCTATATCTTTACAAAAGCGACACGCATTGTGAGGCAATGTGACGCAAAAAACAGCAGCTCACAGAACTGCACAGGTGGTCGGCACGCGCTCGTGCCACTGCTCCCGTGTTCGTCGTCGTCAGCTTCCACTGTTGGCTGCGTTGCCGCTAATCATTCCAGAGTAGAATTTCACTTCTCTTCTGTCGTCCTAATGGGGAGGCCGCGTTTACAGGGGTTTGAGCCATTCATACATAACGGACAGATTTAGTTTTGAAGAAATTTCATTTAAATTCATCCAGAATGAACGTGCTCTGGAAATGGCTTGTCGTCGATGTGCCGATTCTAGCGTGAGGGCTTCCGAAGCCCAGGCGAAACGTCAGCGAAGAGCCGCGGACGCCGAGTTGCTGGAACGCGATGTTGAGGCGAAACGTCAGCGAAGAGCCGCCGACTCCGAGTTGCTGGAGTGTGATGTTGAAGCCCAACTTCAGCGTCGTCTAGGCCTCCAGGAACCCGACAACAGTGGTGCACGCCTCGGCCACGCGAGCGCCAACTTTGCCGGTGCGACGGCCAGGTTTCAACGCAAGTTTCACAACCTAAACTTCGGAGCCACCGGCAGTGCGTGTGCCTGGTCGTGGTTCGAGCACAACGTGGTACTCGTCAGTGCAGTTCGTTCGGAGGAAGACTGAAGGAACACACGACAAGCTTCGCTTACCCCCATTTCTTCGACAGGGGAAGGGCTATTAATTTTTCTTTTCTTGTACACACACCTTCCAATATTTCTCATCTCACTGGGTCAGTTTATAAATAGAATCTCAAACAAAGCCATGTGTACGCTTCGAACCATAGTCGCCCTACTATGTTAAAGCAACTTCAACCATCATTTGATACAGCGGTAGCGTGGTGAAAGCCGCAGTGTGATTGGTCTACTTAGCTGAATGTAGCGCAATTTTTTATTTCAAATTGCCTTGCAGCACGGTCATATCAGCGTCGTCAGTGCGCATGAGCAGGAAAAAATAAATTTCCGGAACAATGCCATTCACACGCCGCGTGAGGAAATGCTATGAAATAAGCACCCGAAATTCTTCGCATGTTACAAAAGTAATTGGTGTTGTAGCTCGTCCTCACTAAAACAAAACATCTAAAACTCTAAAAGAAAAGGGGTCTCTATTTTTGCGTGAAACGGGGGTAAATAGCATTGAAAAATACGTACGAGCTGCGCAGTCATCTTTCTGGATGTACCATAGAGAAAGGGCGACAACAGAATGGATATTTTTTAAAGAGTGTTTGAATTTTTACAATTTATTTAATTAACGTCTGGGTGAGATTATCTGGGTGAGATTGTTGCGCGAAGGGTGCGATAAGTACACTCGTGGTGAACATCACTGTGTATGAGTCAAATGGCAATAGGAATGAGAAAGATGTTGCCGACTATTCTTTACGCCTCTTCGACGTCAGGACCTACTATGACAGTGCAGCCCTTGGCATCATATATTAAAGTCTATGCCCCCTTTCATTGCCCTTATGAAAATCATAAGTAGCAATAGTGAAAGTGGCGACCCCCCATCTCATGATCCCACTTTTTCATTTTCTCAACGTCATCGGTTCTATTCCTTCCCAAAGATCCAATATGGTATTCTCTTTAGAAGCTTTCTTTAACAAAGGCACGCTGGCACTGCTGCTGACACATTCATGCTGCACTACTGTCTTTAAGTGAAAGTTGTTTAGGTTACATACACCTGAAGTTTCCAGGAATCCTACCGAAAGAGGCAGGTTCATTTATTCAGCAACATCGGGTAGTAGAGAATAAATAATGTCTTTTGTGCGATCTGGTATAAAGCGTAGAATCAATTTTACTTATTACCTAATGGCATTTGCCCAGTAATGAAGCTGCAACATCATTTCTTCCATTATCGTATAATACGCAGACATTACCGCTTAAGACATGGTAATACATGATGAAACAGACCCCGCATGCTCTGACATGCTCTACCACTTGATAAAACAGGCAAATATATTTTCTCTCCAGCTCCTTGCGATGAACTTTCTTGTGTATGCGTGCAGTAGCGGCTTGCGCTGCATTTATATTTTCTTGTCTAAAGAGAACGATGAGCCTCAAACGTGATCTTATAAACATCACGTACAGTAGTCGCCAAAAGTTTACTCACTGCGGGATTAGTGAACAGAATGAATCACCATGCTGGTTACACAGGCTATTAAAATATTTCGGTTTGTGACGGCAGAACGAACTATACATAATAGTCAGGGTGTATTGCTTGACAACACATCGCTCTGTTTTATTACTGTGTATTGGGCTAAGTTCGCCTTTATGAATTCTGAAAGCTTATGCGTGGCGTCTATGAGATCCGCCATTCTCGTGGCACTTACTATGTAGGTCAGTGTGCCAGAAACATGAATGACCGTCTACGTCAGCGCAGCACTTGAGCAACGAAAACTATGGTTTGTAAGCCCTACATTACTCTAAATGCAGCCGCTTACCTGGGGTTAAATAAAGAAGAGAAAAAACTTGCGTGTTTGGATTGCATCCTAATGCCCGCGCACGTCTCAACCAATAGACTCGCGAGCACGGAAAAAGCCCTACACGGGAGCGAGCCATTGATGTTGCTTTGATAGTAGGCACAATCTTATATGAGACCATGGACATGCGCGGAAAGAGATAAGGTGTGGGCTTTTTGAAGCTTTTTAGTTCATAGGTAACGATTCTTTTATTGCGCTAGCCAGCCGCACTCAACGTGCACAAACCACGCCGGCCACAGGATAATAAGAGGTTGACGAAACAATTAGATGCCGTCAAAGTGAATACATCAGCGTGCGTGTGGTCACGTTCCACGGTGAGGATGAACACTATCTGCACAGTGCAGTGTGGCGTGTTCATGTTCCACAGCACGTACAGGGTCGACCACATCAAAGGTGACTTCCTCATTAGTATTGAAGACGTCATAGAAGCTGATGTTCAGTACATGATTCGAAAAATCATTGTTGTGTTTATCGACACCATGATTACACATCGTATAACGAACATTTCACTCGTGAAGTAGAATAAACGCTGTAGTTTTACCGGCTTTAATAGTTGTGAGGTGTTCACCTTAGATGTGATCGACCCTGTACATGGCTAACTGCTTTCACGAATACAGTTAAGCAATAAAGGTCCGAGGACCATAGAAGTTCAGCCTCAGCACCAAAAAGATAGGCAATTGTGTGCGTCATAGCGAATGGTGCATATCTAAACAATCGAGCGTATGCTGTTCGTCCACGCTTGTTATAAATATTTAAGCAAAGCAGAGCCAAAATCCAAGCAGAATCAGTTATGTTACAAAACCAATTCTTTAAGAAAAAATTGGGGCAGTTTTGCACTAGTGGCGCGAAGACTGGGCAAACAGCGAAGCTGGCGGTCCCACCTAGCTTATTCATGGTTCGGCTAAGTTTCTGCGTGTTTATGCGTCGGGACTCGGCTGACTTTTTCTGCGTGGTTATGCTTCGAGAATCGGCCAAGTTTTCTGCAAGGTCGTGCTTCGACACTCGTCAAGTTATGCGTGGTTATGGTGGATTATGTTCATGTTCACTTGCCCTTAAAAATTATCCAAGACTCGGAGGCCCGGATCGTTATCGCGACGCTTCTGGTTGCTCAAACAGGTTTGCTCCCTATCGCGGGCTCCAAACTCAGAATCTTCCACCATTCGCTGTCGTTTAGTCGACGCTTTGGCAACGCGATACTCTGGATCAGCCAGAAGCCGTCTCACTCGCTCTCGAGTAGGGGCGCGTCGTCTTTCGCGCCTCGTTTCCTCTACCTCTGGAGTGACGATCTTCTTCGGTCACCCCATTCTCTCCACAGCAATGCTCACGCGGCGGCGACGCGGGAGCCATGTATAGACGTTTTCACGAGGGCGCTTCCGACGGTTTGGCGTGGAGAGTATGTGTCAGTGTTGCCTGTTCGGTCTGGACTGTGAGCTCGCCTTGCGCTTGCATTGCGGAGTGGTAGCTTTCCTTCGATGTTTCCGTTTATTTTTGTCACGAATGACTTACGCTCGTAAATAATGGCATTTATACTCATCAAAAGGCTACAAGCCAGCACTGTGCAGTTTAAGGGTGCACAAACAACCAGCGGAAAATAACAATTTTGGGGACGTAGTGTGTCCACAACACAGCACTCCGCGAGACCACTGCCGCGATGTGGTATGTTCACGCTTCGCCGGTTTCCTGCATCACCTGAGGACTTGGCATTTCAGTCTAACAACAGTAAAATAACGCATTTTGGTAAACTCTTTTCGGCACATTTCCCAATAGGTTGGGAGAATTGTCAGCTGTTCGAGGCAATATTTTCTCGTATGAAGTGGCAGAGGCTACATTTGTTATTCTTTCAAACACGACTTCATTCCAGTGCCTAATACGGGGGCCACACGGCGCTCTTTTGATCGTGATCGAGCCCGATATGGGTCGAATTTCTTGGTCGCGATTGGCTTCTTTGCTCAATCTGCGGAAGGGAAACAATCGCGGTCGAACATTCCGATCCAGGTCGGTCTCGATCGCTAGCAAAAGTGGCTGTGTGACACCGGTATCAGACAAATTGGAGCATTCTGCGAGAGAACTAGTCGGTAACTACACTTCGCAACGATCTGGAAAATCGTGTCCTATGGAAGATGTATGCAGACCCTGTGTCCACCAAAACATTGTCTCTGCGTTCACACGCACCCTGCGCGGCCCTGCCCATAGAGGTAATTAACTTCAACAGTGTGATGCTGCATCGAGCTCACCCATCTTTGAGCGTTCTCTATGCGCTTGGGCAGCAAGAGAATGCAAAAACGAACGTGTCAACCTCATCAGCGCGGCCTAGCGCCAGTGCTAGTGTTCGGGAACCGTAATGCGCTAACTGTGTGTGGCGTAGAAACGCGCTAATTGAGCCCGCGCAAGTAAGAACGTAAAAAACGGTATTCGCATGGGTACGCGGACAATAGCATCATGCTTGCAAGAATAACAGTAACGAAAAAAATAACTTATTCGCACAGTCGATCAAGTGAAATACTTACGTGCGTGCAGTGACCGCTTCGCTGACCACTAAGCGCTTTTCACTCACGGTCAGTAGTGGTTTACAGTCATATGCACAGGTATTTATTCGACAATTGTTAAGACCCCGCATGCTTCAGAGATAGCGCACACGAAGAATTCTTGCCGTACGCGATATCTTCAATACAAACTTCGCGCACGATCTACGTTAAGGTTCACCGTGAGCGAAGCTTCTTCCAAATTCAGACATTCGAAAGAAAAGCCATTCCAGGTAAACAAACGTAAAAAATAGGTAAACAAATATATCTTAATAACAAGTCCTGTTATAATCCCTATTGGGATTGACAGTATAAATAAATAAATAAATAAATACTAAAAATAAAAATCTAGCACCTGGGCTGTATCAGTTGAGCTGGCATCTGTGGTCACTGTCGCGCGTCGTTTCGCTGCAGGTACCGCGCTGCTCGATCGCCACGCTTATACTTTGACATTTGGTTATAAGCACCCTGCACCGCACCAGATCCAATAAATTTTGCATGATTGAGCTGTTCAGTTGCGTCGCAAGCGTATGGAGTAACCACCGCATATCTACCAACCACTGACACGCGTCGTCGGGCTGCCGGCGCCTGGTTCTAAGCATTGCCCGACAGCTACGTACGCGCCTGCTTTCGCTAAACGAGGCAACCCTCAACCGCGAAACGTAATGGTGATCAGATTCAATCGACGATACGGTCACATGTGCCCAGCAATAACAATGAAATATATCGCTGATTAGCACGCCAGGTCTCGACGAAGCAGACGCGGCTGCCACCGCTACCGACGACGAAACACCACATCCACTGGCTGGGCTTGCTGTTGCCATGGCACACTACACTGAGCGCTCACGCGAGCACGTGAAACATGTAACAAGTCAAGCGGCACAAGACAAGCGAAGCCGAAGAAAACAATCGAAGTAATGCGCGGCGAAGATCACACAACCGAAGTGCGGCCGGCCTGCTCACATGGCCTGCTCTCGCAAAGCGCACAGTCCAAAATGGCGACATAACCTGTTCTGACGCTAGACGTCACCCTTGTCGGCAAATGGTGCTGCTCAAACGTCGGTTTGTGAAAAGGTCCATATATACCCCGCGGTCCCCGACGTCACGGCTTAGCTCCGCCTCTGCACAACTTTGGCGACGAATCCGCACGGCGTGGTGACGTCATGCCTAGGTAGGCGAAACGATGCGGGGCGCGCACACGACGTGGTGACGTCATGGCTAGGGAGGTGAAGCGATTCTGCGCGCGCGATGACCTCATGGCTAGGCTCCGCAGCTGTCACGAGGCTCGGCGCAGCTGGTGCGAGGCGTTGCTAGGCACGCGTGTGACGCAATCGCTCGGAGAGGTTTTTCGGCCTACGATCTACGGACTAGCATTCGGCTTAAACAGCTTATCTGCTAATAACTATGCGAAGTGCTGAATATTGCCTGTGGTCCTACGCCCTGCACTACAATATTTGGCTTATAATGGCACAGAATCACGTAAGACATCAGGTTGACAAACGCCTACTTGCTGCACAAATTAATAGAGAGTTTAGGAAAGTGGCACCACACTAAACGCTAAAATATAGCGGGGGCAGACTGCGCATGCTCAGAACGCTATTTCAGTTTTGCGCGTAGCGTACGTCCTCTATTTATTGAATGTAGCAGAGACGCTAAACGCTCGCTATGTTTGTTTAGCGCTGCAAACATGGCGGCACCCTCGGAACTGACGGCTGCCCGCTTCGCAGAAATCGTCTTCTAGGACTCACTGATTTACAAATAAATGGTGCTGCTGGTTTTCGCCTCGGGTATTCTTGCTTCGGTAGTGGCCTACGGACGATAAGACAGCGTTGTTTTCACTGTCGATTCTAGGTTAAGCCCACTCCACATGCACAGCGAAAGTGTAACTCTGCCTGTAAGCACTCGTCCGAGTGAGGCAAGAAATCTTAAACTGATTGTTGCCCAATTTATTTTCTTAATAATTGATTACGTGCTTAAATTGTTTTGAACTTACTAACAGCGTTCGATACGTCTCAAAGTTGTTACCGATCAATTTCCGCGCCCGAGCGCTTGACTACGCAATCTCTTTCCAAGGCTTGGCATGAATACAAATGGCTAGTTTGGTCGTCGAGCAGGCTGAGTTTGCAGCTTTGACTACTCGCAACTACATGGCGAGCTGATCAGCTTTGAAACTTTGACTTCTCGCAGCTAGATGGCGCGGCGAAGTTTCGCGCTTAGCGGCGCATACTCTATACTAAAACTGCATCGAACAGCGTTCCGCAAAAATTTAGCGTCCGCAACACGCCATCGCTAACGCAAGCATTTTCCGCAGTATTAAAACTCGCAAATTTTCCGCTCCCTGATTAAACGCAATGAGTGCATTGAGAGCTCCGCATGTAGCGCGTCGCAGATCGCGTGCGCAGGTTTGAGGCCCGTCGACATGTAGACCTCCCTCTCTAACCCAAAACAGAGTCAAGACAGGAATGCGTGTAAACACGTCGTTACTGGGGGTCGACCGCTGGGCGAGTAGTAAGTGCCGGATGTTTCCATTGATAGCCGTGGCCGAGCACTGCTGACGTTCCATCTGGGCGGCTTCTGCGGACCATTGCTCAGAGTGGCGCGGAGTGGCGCGGAGAGCGTCAGCCGAGGCATGAATGCTCGGCGGATGCGCCCGCGGAATGTGGCAATGATTGATGAAGGAACGGGACGCGGAAATATCATTCACTCTCTTGCAACGGCCGCGCCTTCTATAGCATTCGGAAGGCATGGGGTAGCACTTTTCGCATTCCGACGCATCCGCCCGGGGCTCGGCCGAAACCATACACACCCTAAACGAGGTTGAAGGGAAGGACGAGAATGAGAAGCAGCGCATGCGGCACAACTCTCCCCGGTCATGCCGAGAAGTACCAATTCTGATCTTTATTTGCCGAGCGCATTCTCGCCGAAAGCTTCCGGAGCTTTGATCGCGAGCTTCGTTCCTCAGCGAAGTGACTATTCAGCACCGAAGCACGCCTCTTGCGCTTGGCTGGCCTCCGATACAAGATGCGTGTCTTTCTTTTTTCTGCAGTGTGCTTCGCGGACTATCACTGACCTATCCTCCTCGGTCCCATAGTACCCGATTGGGTACGTCGCTTTTATTCCTTTTCAGGGTTAGCTCAGCTGCAATTAAGTAAAATGCACAACTCCGATTTGACGTTTGAAGCCTGTGGAACTGTGTGCACGGCGTTTAAGCACATTACTTATGTAAGCTTTTGTGAAAATTTCTACCAGTTGGGTCTAGGCGGTTTTGTCGTCACAGACTACAAAAGGCAACCATGAAGTACTTCTCTATTATTTATTTATTTTTATTTACACAATACTGCAGGCAGCAATGCTGCCCAAGCAGGAGAGGGTTCACAAGAGATTGTTTTTTAGCAGTTTTTCAAGTGAAACATAAGATGTGCATTCAACAACAAATTCCGGTAAGTGATTCCATTCTTCACTCGTAAGTGGAAAAAATAATTTCTGAAAGATTTTAGTGCGGGCAAAGTATGACTGGACTACTTTAGAATGAAAAATACGTGACGACCATTGTGGAGCATGGGTAATATATGTGGCATTTGCTAAACCTGTTTGATTATGAAACAATGAGTAAAAAAATTTCAGCCTGGCGATTTTACGGCGCACATGGAGCGGATCCAGTCCAAGTTGGCCTAACCTACCAGAAACTCATGATGCTGTTTTGTAATCGGAGGAAATAACCCTTGCAGCCCGGCGCTGAACTCGTTCAAGTTTATCAATGTCCTTATTACAGTACGGGTCCCACACTATGGAAGCATACTCTAGGACTGGGCGAACGAGGGAAAGGTAAGCTTGCAGCTTGACAGATGAAGGTGACTTCTTTAGCTTTCTACGTAGAAAGCAAAGCTTTTTGAATGCTTTATTGCATATGTTGTCAATATGGGTGTCCCATTTGAGGTTGCTGTTAATTGTTATACCTAAGTATTTAACAGAGGTAATAGATTAAATGTGCCGATTGCCAATGTGGTAATTATAAAGTAGCGGTTTTCGTTTCAATGTTATTGTCATTGACACTGTTTTGGAAAAGTTTATTTGCATTCCTCTGTCGTCGCACCAGTCCACGAGTTTACAAAGACTACTGTTAAGTGTACCCTGGCATGAAGAACTTCTGACAGCAGCAGAAATGACACAATCATCAGCAAACAATTTCACCTTGACATTAGGATCCACATTTTTACCAATATCATTTACATAGATAAGAAACAGCAGAGGTCCCAACACTGACCCCTGTGGTACACCGGATAAGACAGGCAGGCTTTTAGATTTCATACCATCAATTTCCACAAACTGAACACAATTTTCTAAGTAAACCTGAATCCAATGCACTATATTTTCTGGTGGTACAAGTGAATTAAGAATTTCAATTAAGTTTGCATGTGGCACACGGTCAAATGCCTTTGAGAAGTCTAGAAATATCTGCAGGCGGTCATCTATGGCACTGGCAAAGTCGTGTACAATAGACAACAATTGAGTTGAGGTTGAAAACTTCATACGAAAGTCATGCTGAAAATCAACGAAAAAGTTATTCGCTTCCAAGTGATTAGATATGTGATTAGCGATAATATGCTCCAAGAGCTTACAACATGTTCTTATGAGGGATATAGGTCTCTAATTGTTAGGAATAAGATTATCGCCTGATATAAACACCGGTATTACCTTGGCCGTGAGCCAATCTTTTGGTACTGAGCTCTGTTGAAGGGATCCATTAAAAATAATGAATAGGAATTCAAATGTTAGTTCGGAGTAGCGTCAAAGAAAGTTGTTAGGCAAACCATCCGCTCCAGGCGATTTTTTACGTCAATATCAAGTAGCATTGAACGAATACCTTCGCGACTAATTGAAACGTCAGGAATTGATTGAGATGCAGATGGTGTATATTGTCACGTATAGGACTATGTCACGTATTGGTGTATAGGACTACCAGGAGGCGTGTAGGACATTTGCTGGGACTACCCCGCACCTCCACCAGTTTGTCACGTGCAACAGAAGGCCTTCAGAGCAAGAAGTTCTGCACCGGCAGAGACGAGTACTAGCCAGGAAGATGGCTGACCCCAAAAACGAAAAACCTCTTCTTCTTCTCTCCTTGCCTGAATACTGGCTCGCGCTCGCCGCAGCTCGAGACCTCGTGGCAATATGATTTATCATGGGCGCTGAGAACTCAAGGTATAGTGAATGCTTTACAAAATGTGTTAATTAATTCATTGACGATATCATTAAGATTAGACTTTACGCTGTTGTTTATTCTTAGCTGCTGAACACTTCAATTAGAGTTGGACAGGAAACGCCAAAACTTGTCTGGGGAGTTTTTTAAGAATGTAATCATAGTCTGCTTAGGGAATTTGTCACGGGCGTTACGTAGTTTGATGAGTAAAGTATCCCTTAAAGAGCGGAATTCGGTACTCTGAGCTAGCTTATACTTGCGTTTGCGCTTTATTAGACGTTTGAGATGAATTATTTCACGAGTGATGCATGGATTATGACGTTTAGTTTTCCTTCTACGCTTTGGTACGAATTTATCAATATAGTACTTAACAACAGAGTTAAACTTGTCCCAGAGAAACGTGACGTCATCATCGCGTTTAACCTTATCAAGAGAAAGGTGTAAGCAATCCAAGGTGGATTCGTCATCAGCCGATGAAAAATCCAGAAAGGACTGCGTGATAGGTGTAACTTGGACACATTTTTGTATTTCCAAGTCCACATGTACAAGCTTGTGGTCAGCTATACCTTCAGTTAAGATAACAGTAGGATTTTCTGACAAGCCTTTGATAAATACAAGATCAAGAATCGATTGGGTCAGGTCTGTGACACGTGTGGGACGTATTACAACCTGCTTAAGATCATGAAAGAACATAGAATCAAGAAGGACGTGTGCACTGTCAGCATCATGAGAGCGAGAGATTAATAGTTGTTTCAATTAACACTAGGTAGATTGAAGTCACCGGCCATCAAAAATTTATGATTAGGTCGGAGCATGCGCTCTAAGTAGACAGCAAGAGATTCCACGAATGACACTGGGCTTTTGGGAGGCCTGTACACAACACCGACTAAAATTGTAAAATCGCGATATTTAACTTCACACCAAATGCTTTCGTACTGGGGTATGTTTGGAAGCTGGACACAATTTATTTCCCTTTTTACGATCAAGGCCACGCCACCTCCTCGCCCAGTGCGGTCGCGTCTAATTATTTTGTGGGATGGGGGAATTATTTCAGAGTCATTTATGTCTGGTGTCAGCCAAGTTTCTGTGACTGCCAAAATGTGTGGGTCATAGACGATGAGGATATCTTCTAATTCGTTTGACTTGTTGGCAAGACTTCTTGCATTAAGCAAGATAAAACGGAGCGTATGTGTTTGCAATCAAGGACCAGCTCTAGGCAAGTTAGTCCGAGGTAGCATAACAGGCTGCGAGGTGGCCTCATCCCAAACGTAAACGGTATCATCTACCCGTAGCCGCTCATAGTCAAGGGAAACTTTTTGGCCTTTGGCTTTAAACTGTTTACCATGTTGCCATAGTTTAGAACATTTCTTTAAAGTAGCCGCACAAAAGTCGAGGCTAACAGAAATAGTTGAGCCTTTCAGTTTGAATGAATTATGAAGGACACGCAAATTCTCATTGTAATCAAAGAAGTTCATTATGACTGGTCTAGGTTTATCAGGCCGTTTTTTACCTAATCTATGCACCCTTTCAACGGTACTGACCGATAATCGCAGCTTTACGCGGATTAGGTCTTCAGTAATTGCGTGCTTTAAGCAGCTCGGACTCGAGCGATCAGATTCAGGAAGGCCAAAAACAACTAAATTGCGGCGCCGACTTCTGTCTTCGAAATCGACTAATTTCTTTTGTTGCGCAGTGATCACTTTTTTTTAGAGAAGTAACGTCAGTTTTTAATTGGCTGATTGCTTCGGTATGCTGCGCGAGCACGTTTAGCGTATCATTTAGTTCAGTGAAACGGGCGCTCATCGATTTTTCGAGAGCGAAATGCGACGTAGCTAGATTACCAATATATGCTTGTAAGGATGAGGACATATCGGAAAGATGGAGCTTAATCTCATCCCTAGAAGGTCCGGGATTTTCTTCAATATCACCAGCAAGCAACAGCAAAAGAACACTCCATGCGTCATCAAGTAAAGAAAGGCACTGTTCAGGGCACGGTAGGATGATAATACACATATTGTCACTGCGAGAGCAGCGATAGGAATAATAAGGACGAACCTGTACAAAGAACATAAGGCGGTTCATGGTTGCATCTGCGGTGGTCCCGCCGTGCCCTCTGAAGGTGTGCTTGAGTTGCCCATGTATTTGTACTGTGAGCGGTGGCGCTGAAGGTCAGGGCTGATGAGCGGATTGCGTCACCAAGCTTCGGTTGATATCAGTAGCCACGTGGTCAACGAGAAGAATTCCGTCATCGGAACTGCAAGATGAATTGCCCGATGGCGCGCACAGGATTGAAGTGGACAGCGTGACCTGTACAAAGAACATAGGGCGGTTCATGGCTGCATCTGCGGTGGTCCCGCCGCAAAAAAAAAAAAAAAAAAAAAATCATGGGCTTGTGTCGTTCAAACCCTGCTCAAACCTTGTGCTTAATCTAGCTCCAATCTCGCTCAACATCTGCGCTTGTGTAGTTCAAATCGAGCGCTAATGCAGCTCCACTAACGTGAGCACTTACGAAGTGCGAAGCAGGGATGCGTTTGTGTTCCCCTTATGTTAATTCACCGTTGGTTTGAGCTACACAAGAGCAGTATTTGAGCAGCATTGGAGCTACAACAAGCGCTGGATTCAAATTATGCGCTTGTGTAGTTGAAATTCAGTCCTAATGCAGCTATACTAACATGGAACCTGGAGAAGTGCGAAGCAGTGATGCGGTGGTGTTTCCCTTATGTTAGTCTTGTGCTATTCCTGCCGAACTGAGAAGGAATCGAGCGCTTCTGTGGTGGTGGCGCCCTCTCTTGCGCTACGCTGGCTGGTACCAGCGTTTCGGAACGCTGGTACCAGCTTGGCTGGACCGGCGTTTCGGAAGTGATTTTCACGAGTTTCTGCTAATTCCCATATATCCCTGGCTCATACCCGCATATCCAATGCGGGTATGCGCCACACGTAATTTTATTATCATTAGTCGTGACGCAACTGACGATGTTGTGAGGTCCTTGATGTCATAATCTATCAGTCACGTGTCCTACAATCGTAGCCTTGCATGACAATCTTGGTATATACCAAATGATCGAACGAGACGCGAGTTTTCGGCACATCTTGTTTTTGTGCGTGACCACGACAACATGACATCATATTAACCAACAGACCAGGCCCCCAAAGTGCTTCGCACTTGAAATACAGGATGCGGCATCAATAAGTCAACGTTACACGCGTTGTAATATCTTAATATGTGTATTTTGGCCAATAAACACGGTTTTCATGACAATAATCACAGCGAGAGACTTACCTTCTCCATTTACATGCAGGTGTCGCCTCCAGTACCTAACCGGTGTATTCAAATGAGAAATTGTGTTTTCATGTTCAAAATATACCAGTCAGTAATAAGAACCGGTTTTCAAAAGTTATGCCCCTAAGCGGGCTTCGGGACTGAGGAGGCTATAGCATTCGTGTGCTTGCTCGTACGCGCGCTGACAAAGCTCCAACGGAGTCTCACTGCACGTGTGTGCGCGTTGTTTTGTGTACATGCTAACCAGAAACAACAGCATCCCGTGAGTAAACACAAGTTAGCCCCAGCTGCAAAGCCTGCGTTTGCAGACAGACATGATTAATGCTTCAGCTCGCGACCTCAAGTGAAACGAAAAAAATTTAGCATGTTTTGAGCAGCCTACTCGTCCCTGCACTCCCCTGGCATTCATGCTTAGTTCACATGTCACTGCCAATATGTCATAGCTAACTGGCAGCTGCGTTAAACGTCTGTTGAAGGGCCATAGTTGCAGAAGTCTTCTTGTCGCCAATTCACTGAGTTAAGTGTTGAAGTAAAAAAAAATCTGGCCAAAAGATACATAAAGCGAAAAGGCATACGAGAGAACTGGAAGGCATACTTGCGACGGCAGATTATCTCAACCTATACCTGGCCGACTACTCAGATTGGTAGGTTGACTTCCTTCGTCAATGCAATGTAACATGCCTTCTTTAAAAAAAAGAAGAAAAGGAAAAAAAAACGTCTCATACTGCCATAGAAGGAGTTAGACGATAGAGGCGAAGTTATGTTAAAGCTTTTCTTTTTCATTTTTCATTTCTTGTACGATGTCTAATATAAACTGAACGTTTAAACATAACTTGCACATCTTAGGCTGCAGTCATCCTAATAGATGTGCTTGATTTTTCCGGCTTGTGTGTGAGAACTTCAAATCGCGACTGCTGGATGCGCTGTTTTCTAAGCATATCATCTAAACTTGAGATTTTTCATTTAGCTTCAGGATAAAAAAACAGCTAAGGAAAAAGATTTAAAATATGTACAAAATTACACAGGGCTCATGTACATATAAACGACGGCTAGCCGTGTGTGCTCTCGAATGGTCTAGTCTCATTCTACTCACTAATTTAACGCGTTCAATTCATGAGCAGTCCCGGTGTTAAACTGTGATTTACGAAAAATGCATGATTGTCAGTAGGGAACTAATTTATTGCCTGGTGTCTTGAACGCCGTGCTTTATTTCCAATATTTTTTCTTGGGGGGGGGGGATATTTACTTCCTTTATACTGTGGCTTTTTCAATCGGAATATGTTGCGGATTGCCCAAAAAAAGGCAAATTGGCCGAGTTGCTCAGCGTTAACTGTTGCGAAAAGCTACAACGGACAAGGAAGAGTGCAGAACACAGGCCGATTGCTTACTAACAACTCCAAAGTTTTTTTAAGCGCAGCATACATATTACAACCTCAGAGTGTGCGCATACCGGGTGTATTAGCGAACACTTTAAAATTTTTTTAAAGTTTGCCTGTGGCTATACTAAGCACAACTTTTAAAGGTTGCATGTGGCTAATAAGCACAATTCTAGTACATCAGCTAGTCTACTCGAAGCGGCGGACATTACTTGCACAAAAAATTGAAATTCATAGTCGAATAATAAAGAAAAATTTATGAATTAAGTTTTTAACTATAATTATATTATGGTCCATATTTCAATTTACCATTTCTAGCCGTGGACTTCGCAAGGCTGATCCACATGGAACGAATTCTCAGGATAACATCAGTTTTCACACATTAATTCCCAAACTTTGCTGATGAATGCATTGGCGTTCCAGTTACTTTCTTAACAAAACGTCTTAACTCGTTAACGAGTAGCAGCGCTGAACAACGGGATGTGACTGAGACAGACGAAGTGCTGACTTTCAAGCATTATTTTATTGCGTACACAGCCAGAGATCCGTGCAGCTCTCCACGACCTTAATGGCAAATCAGCACCTGGTACTGACAAGGTTACGAACGAGACTCTATGAAACCTCGACGATGTCTCAATCACCGCTATTACTGCATACGTCAACAAATGCTGGCAAGCGGGTCGCATCCCAGAGGGGTGGAAAAGCTCAAAGGCTGTCCTGATACCGAAGCCAGGCAAGCTGTCCAGCCTGGATCACTTGCGGCCCGTTTCCTTCACATCCTGCGTTGGCAAAGTGATGGAGCATGCGTTCCTCACCCGTATCAACCGCCACCTCGTGGAGACTGGAGCCTACCCACTCACAATGGTGGGCCTCCGGTCAAAGCTCTCCACTCAAGACGTTATGCTCCAGCTCTATACCACCAGATCATTAACGACCAAAATAGCGGCACCCTAGCCATCCTTGGCCTGGATCTGGAAAAGGCATTCGACAATAGCACATGCTGCAACCGTGAGCCGAAATAATAAGCTCAACAAGGGCGAGAGAAGCTACAATTACACCAGACACTTCCTGTCACGCCGCAAAGGGACCCTCGCGATCGACAGTATGACATCCGACGAACGTGCACTATAGGAAGCGCCGGCACTCTTTAAGTGTAGGTCATAGCCCCGCTCCTTTTCAACCTCGTGATTCTGGGTCACCCGCCTACCTCGACGATATTGACGGCCTCCATCACACCTTGTATGCAGACATCACCCTGTGGGTCGACAAGGGCAGTGACGGTCAGATAGAAGGCACTTTACAAGCAGCGGTCTCTGCAGTAGAAACCTCTCCTCAAGACACGGGTCTCCGACTATCGTCATTCAAATTGGAGCTGCCCCTCTACCGTCAGCGCCACCGGCCCAAGCCTACCGGTGAATCGTGCCAATGTGAGGAAATACTCCTGTATACGCAATACGGCTCCAGTATTCCCCGAGTACGGAAGATACGCTTCCTCGGCATGCATGTAGCAGCCAGCGGGTCAAACGCAGAAGCTATCCGCAGGATCGAAGGCAAGGTTACAATGGCTACCTGCCCGATCAAACGCATTACAAACAAGTGGACGGGCATGAAGGCGGACAGCGTCATGCGCCCATAAACTCCTTCGCAATCAGTCACATTACTTATGTGGTTCTTTGTGGTCTCCAGACACCGGCCGCTAAAAGCGCCGTGCATGTCCTCGCCGTACTGGAGCAGTTGATCGCTGCTCTTTACATAATTTAATTACCTTGCTTGGCACCTGTGGTGCCCACGCAGGAGAAGCCCATACACAAGCTTCTTCGCGGCGAGTGTTTGTGAACTTTCATTTGTATTCGTGACTCCGTCCATGCTCTGGAAGGTAGATGACACGTTTGAAGGACCTTTTTGGACTTTGTTGATAGCCATGAGGATGCTGAACTTGCCTTTACCGTTGTACATCCTTCTTCTATGTCATCATCACCCCTCATCCAGCCTTTATGTCCCCGTTCCCCCCTCCCCCTGTGCAGAGTAGCTGGCTAGAGCATGCTAGCTCAGGCCGACCTCTCTGCCTTCCTTCAAGTAAATTATCTCTCTCTCTTCCACAACTGGAATGTCATCGAAAGGGAGAAACTCAACCCCCTTATACGCAAGACTTACAAGATCGCCCTTGGCCTACCGGAGTCCACGAGAACTTCTCGTCTCCTACAGCGGGGCGTATACAACACGCTTCAGGAAATCGTGGATGCGCAAAGAGCCTCGAAACTCGAACGCATGTCCCTGACAGCCACGGGTTGGTACATCCTGCAGAAACTCGGCTTCAATAACCATATGTCCAACACGGTCAGAAACAGGTCATTCCACCCGACATCAGCGACACGCTGATCGTTGCCCCTATCCCTCCAAACATGCACCCCGAACATAACGGGGGCTGACGCCAAGCCCGTGCCAAGGCGCTGCTGCGCTCCTTTGGTGGGAAGACGACTACGCGCTTCGTCGACGCGGCGGAATACCAATAAGAACATCGGTTCATGGCGCTAGTCATACACGTTAACTCCCGGCTTACGCACGCGTGTAGTGTCAGCACGGAATACCCAGAAACAGCGGAAGAGGTTCCGATTGCGCTTGCTCTTACCGACCCCCTCTGAGAGGTAGTTCTTAGTGACTCATAATCCGCAGTTCGTAACTACGTGCGGGGGCGCATTTCCACCGAAGCTCTTCAGATCCTAAGGAAATCGGGTCGACAGCACTTCGATAGCACCGCGATCATGTGGTTCCCAGCCCACGTCGCCTCCCCAGCGACGAGGGCCGCCCTAACTTGAATGAGGTGGTATGCCGCTCTGCGCGAGAACTGACCCGCCGCGCCGAGTCAGAGACACCCTCTTCGAGTTCAGACCACCTGGTGCGAAACACGCTACAACGCTTAAGTCAGATATAACGACATCACCAAGCACTACCAGTTAGGTAGGAGGATATTGGCCCCACCTCACCCCAAACTGAATGGTCCGCAGGCAGTCGTCTGGCGACAACTGCAGACACACACCTTCCCCAGTCTGGTGCGATTGCGGCCCATTTTCGCCGCGCAATACCCGAGTGCTCTTTGCAAGTTATGTCAGGCAACAAGAGCGACACTCGCACATGTTGTGGGAGTGTCCTGTTATAGCAGTGAAATTGCAGTAGCTCCGTGGCTCTTGCGTCGAAGTGGGCCGCCGCTCTGCGCAGCTCGAACCTCAAGACACAAGAGTGGGCAGTCCAGCGAGCCCGGGAGGCGGCGACGAGGCAAGGCCTCGAAGTCCCCTCATGGGATACCTGTGCCCAGGTCCTTAAATTTCACCGGATTTTTAATGAAGTTGTTCCCATCCATCCATGCACAGCATTATATTCAGAAGCTTGAATGCGCAAGAGGGAGAGGAGAACATATAACAGTAGGAATACATTGTGTGGAAGTTATGCATAATGGAGGATGTAAAACGGTACAACTAGATGATCGCCATGATCGCATCTCGTCGTCTGCCCTTCGCGCTGGTGGTTGCAGGCACTTTAATTAGATGGCGCCACCATACTAGTGGGGGCTCCGGTCGTCTGCGCATGCGCGCCTGCCTGTAGGGCGCGTTTAGAGGGAATATTTTTGCAGCCTGATAGCAAGCGCTTGCGTGGCGCAGTGGTAAAGTATCCGACTCCCACCCAGCGGGCGTGGGTTCGATCCCGGCGGAAAGCGGGTACTTTTTTTTTTCGCATTTCTGGCGACAGCGGTTACGGCATAACGCCGGCGGCGGCATCATCGCGAACCGAAACGGCTATTGGAATGAGCCCATAACAGCTTACGCTGTAAAGCGAGATCATTCGGGCAACCAGTTAAATGTTAATAAAATGCGGTCTCTGGCCCCCAACCCTTTGTACAGGACCGCATTACATACGCTAGTTACAGCCCAAACAAGTTGCAAAAAATATTGCTTCCTAGTTCTTGCTAATGTTTGTTCGCAATATCACTGAAGCTGTAACTTCTAGTACGCTAAAGCTTTATTTGTCATTTCCTATAGCGACGTTCAAAAGGCAAATACAGGGTACCATACACTTGATTGTCATCTGTTGGTGCTCAGACCGAGTTGCCTGTGCTCTTTTGAACGCTCGCCGTCCGTGAGTTCCGCGGCGCAGGTTTTGCGTCGCGTCGTGAGATGGCGCCACGTTGAGTGGCGCCTCCTTCAGGCGTTTTTCTTCTAGCTGGGCAGTGCACTCTGTCTCCATGGCCTCTTTCGCTGCCTGTAATGCTATCTTCAGCCGGTTTTCTTCTTCTAGCTGGGCAGCGTCCATATGGACCATTGCGATGTGGCGTGGTGTGGTGTCGTGGGGCGTGCCGTTGCGAACATGCATTACACCCATTTCAAGATTATGGCTAGTATCATCTCCAACCAACCTGCTTTACCGGTAGCCATTTCATGATTACGTCTGCTCTCTATTACGGGATAGCTAGCAATTTTTTTAATTGTCTGCAGTATAGTCATTGTAAGCAACGCGGAGACAGAAAAGAGCAAAGAAAGAACACACGGCGAGGGCTTTCTTATTTTTCTTCTTTCTGGGGTTTTCCGTGCCAAAACCAGTTCTGATTATGAGGCACGCCGTAGTAGAGGGCGCCGGATTAGTTTTGACCACCTGTGGTTCTTTAACGTGCACTACAACGCAAGCACACGGGTGTTTTTTTACATTTTCGCCTCCATCGAAATGCGGTTGCCGCGGTAGGGATACGATCCCGCGACCTCGTGTTCAGCAAAGCATTTCTAGGCACCGAGAAACTATTCAGAAAACGTTTGCAGTTCCACCCCAAGGACGATTTACTGAGAGCGACGGAAGACTTAGTGTTGCATTTACACCAGTCGGAAAGTGTTCTAACAATACGGTGGTATCATAAGAAGCCAACAAACAACGACACCGAGGACAACATAGGGGAAATTACTTGTATACTTACTCATTGAATTAAAGAAATGATAAATTAATGTAAATCAAAACGGATGAAAAAACAAATGTCCGCAGGTGGGGAACGAACCCACGTCTTCGCATTACGCGTGCGATGCTCTTGCCATTGAGCTACCGCGGAGCCGTTTTCCCATCCACTTTCTGGGTATTTATGTTTTACAACTACAATTAACCCTGGGAGTGTTAGCCAGCGCCACCATCCACAAACCTAGGGCGGATGTAGAACATCTTTTCTGCCGCAGGCATCACGAGCACGTGATCTTTTTTTGGATAATGCCAACTGGTCAATAAACCCACATATGCTCCCTGAAGGCATCAATGTTGACGGATTCGAGCCCTCGTTATGTAATGAACGAGAAGAAAGGGAACCGAGGAGCCCGATCTTTATTATCATATCATAAGAAGCCAACAAACAACGACACCAAGGACAACATAGGGGAAATTACTTGTACTTACTAATTGAAAAAAAGAAATGATAAATTAATGGAAATGAAAACGGATGAAAAAACAACTGTCCGCAGGTGTGGAAGGAACCCACGTTTTCGCATTACGCGTGGTAAGAGCTCAATGGTAAGAGCATCGCCTTTCTAAATATAGACCACGCCAATGTCAAGTTTAGTAAAATGAGGGGAACATTATCGCCAACCGTTTCCAGAAGTTTAATGTGTGCTGACCGATAACATTATTTGTAAAAAAAATTCCATATCAACTGCTCGAAAGCATTACAGATTGACGAAGTTTCGTGCAGGGTAGGGAAATGTAAAGAACGTTCTAAAATACGTGGCTTAATTACAGGTAACTGAATTTCATAAAACAATTACTCGAAAGTAACTGTTATGCCAAATATGAGGTTGTTATTCTCAAAGAGCTCGGAAGTCTGTTGTCTGTATGTCTTGCTAATTTGATAGCATTAATTGCACGTGTAAATCGGGTTTGATCTTTCCAAAGTAGACTATTGGAGACCAGCATCGCTGTATGTTGTTTTCATGTATTCGTTGTCCGGTTTATCAGGGGCACAAATTTATTGTTAACGCCCATTTTACTAGGCTGGACTTGATGTAATATACGGTGTGTTTGTACAAGAAGTAGCCGCCCCGGAAAAAATATTCACTAGTAACAACGGTCAAGGATAGTTAACAAAGTTGACTATTTTAATATTTCCTCCTTTAAGACATAAACGAAGACAGATATAGTTATCATGCAAATTATATAGTAATAACCGCACTGTACCTTAAGCATAAGTCTCTCAAGGCTTGCTCCGACATTTTAAAAGGTTTTACTGCTGCCACTGCAACAGGCTCTTTTCTCGACAACAAAGCTGATTTCACTATTCTAATCTCACTTCTCGCAGCCGTTCAAGCGTGACCACTTGCGCCTCAAACGCAAACAGCGCGTACGACGTAGTGCAGCCAAGCTGCCGCCAGGCGAGGCTCGACAATCGCTACCGATGTCCAGCGACTGAGACGCGCCGGGCTCTCTCGCCGGCTGCCTTGATTAATTACGGTCACCGGTCGCTTTCATCTCAGAGTCATCCCTCCTCGTCGTAGTGGACCGTGTTTGGTTTCCGGAGAAACCACGGTCGCTTCTTCGCTCGGAGACAGAACTTCTCGCTTTAATTAAAGGCGGCCGCATAGGTGCGCTCTCCGGCAGGTTGACTTTGGGGCCTAGACGTGCCTTAGCCACGACAAAGAACGGATCCCCGTTGAGGTTGAAGGCTGAGCAGAAACTTGGTATGGCACGGCATAAGTGTGGGCCAACAATTTGAGTCTCGCCATTTTCAAAAACGCCAGTCTTCTCATTCAAACTTTTTTCCTTCGCCCTCTTTTTCATCGTTCGCGTCTCCTTCGTTAAATATATTGCTAAACCATCCTCCCTTCTCCGGTCCTCATGTGAATCCCTAGGACGCCCCTGTTTGATGAAGGCTTCCCTCTCATTTTTTTAAAGCAAGTTGGCTTCGTGTGGTTCAATCTCTGAAAGTGAATTTGCTTAGTCTGGTTTACAAACTAAGCGCTAACTGACGGCAATAGCGGCAAAAAAAGAAGAAAAAAAGAAAGAACTGCAGGCTGCAGATTCGTGTTGCATCGTGCATCCTCTGCTGTAGCGTGTATAGCTGAAGCAATAATTACCCCACATAACAGGAATTATATTTTCGCCGCAGCAAGCGACAAAATTTGATAACACGGCTTGGAGACCAATGTTTCGGATCAATAGCAGAATAGAATAGGGCTGTAAAGGGAGCACATGCGGTTTTTTTTTTTACTGAAAGAGAGCACAGTACTTACCGAAAAAAGAAAAAAAATGCAGACCTGTGAGTGTGTTAACGCATATAGTTGTACACCGTGAATACCTATAAGTAAAGCCACGCCAAAAGAAAAGTGCAAAACAAAACAACGCGTAACAGCGTGACAATTAGGCGCCCACACCAGTCTTGTAACTCTGGGTTTACGGATGAAGCTGTTTAGGTGACGTTAGCTAACATTCGCAGTGGTAGCGATCTCCTGACTTCGTCGACGTCTAGCGATTACTTGGCGCATATTTCTTCTGTTGTGTACGTTGGCTGACGACACGTGTGACACTCAACCCCCTGAAGCAAAGCCTGTAAGGACATTGGCGCAAAAAAGCTAATGACGCCTAAAGCTTTTGTAACGGCACACTGCTCGTCAACATCGGTGGTTGTCCGCTTGAAGCACTAAGTACTGCGGTGAAGTCTGATATTGCGGATCAAGTCCGCAATATGAGGCTTCGACGACGCAGACGCGAGCAGCAGAAGTAGCTAGAATGAGTCACGAGCGGTTTGCAGACTTCACTACTTTCGCCTGTTACGGACATCGAACCCGCCCCACCGTATTTACGTGTAAATGGCTCTATGAATTGGCGAACTACACTTTTAATCTGGATCCACATAAGATCCACTTAGTAGCTGGAACGTTTTCTGCAAAAAAGTTCTAGTTATATATTTGAAACCACGTTCCACATACTTTAAAGAGTAGATAGAACAGTCCACCACTTATTTTTACTTATTAATTATGTGGATCGTCGTTCTACATAAGAGTATATGGAACCCTGTTCCAAATAAAAGAGTTGTTTCTGTTACTGGAATGGTGATCCACATAAAATAGTGATGGCTATATCCGGTGCGCCGTTCCAGGTACTTTCAGACCTGCTTTTTATATAAAACATTGTTCTAATAGACTACTAGGAAGCTGTTTATGGGCTCCCACTTCTGCAATATCTTTGCTTTCTCCTGTCAGTACAAACTGAGGTCATATGCCAAGCTGGCTTGGCATGCGGCGATACCAACAACTGGAAAGTAGAAATTTTGTACCAGTGTGGTCCCCGACAGTTCCTAACTGTTGCCTATTAGAGCACAGTTCTATATAAAAGTAGGTTTGAGGTACCTGAATGGCACAGTGGGAACCTTAGGCTTCGCCTGCCGGATCCAGTCCTGACCTTTAGCTGCATGTAAAAGAAACAAGGTACCTGAATTAAAACACCTATGAAACAAATTATTGCACTGCTTTTCAAAATGAATAGACTTTATTGAGTGGCAGTATTGCGTATACACTGAAGACATCTTCGTCTGAAATTTCATAGAAAATGACTAATCAACTAGGAACAAATACCAAAAAAAGAGACTAGGCATTAAGTGGCATTCACGTGTATGCCCCTATATTAAAGAAGTGGGTAATAAAAATGGCCCGAAACATAAGTGCACCACATGCAAATAATCTTGCACATCGGCTATGGAAAAAAGAAACACTAAACGAGGCTATAATATATGCTGACTTATCGCAGAAAATAAGGTAACTCAAATGCGCAAGTACCCATCTGCCATTTACCGAGTTTACGCATCCTCGTTCCAAAAGAATTCAGTACTCTAAGAATTATACAAAAAAGGCATAAAACAATGGGCTTACAGAGTTGAATTACGACAATACCAATGAATACCACTTACCTGACGCCTTAGCAGATAAGATCAGGTGCGTGGTTCTTAGAAGGTAAAAAGAGCCCGCTCACTGATATAGTGCCCCACAAAATCTGAATGGCGTATTTTTGCAGCGAAGCTGTTAAGGGCTCACTCTTCGATGGTCGCGCCTTGCAATAGAAAAAAAAAACTTTCATGGGCCGTATGCTGTATGTGCGAGTGAATGCGCGCGTGGGCGAGGGACGCGCGCTTTCACAGGGAGTGAACGCACGGCGGAGAGCAAACGCGACTTCCCAGGGGAAGGGGATCGGCGGGCGAGGACGTACTACTGGTGTTTAATATGAATAAGGAAGAGGCGGTCATCGAGGCACCCTAGACTGTGCGCTCTCCCACTGCGGCGCATGCGCGCAGCCCTGCCGGTCTCTGCCGCCTGTGCCGCAGACTCTCTCTGGGCTCTCGCCCGCCTATCCCCTAACAGTGTTGACAACGGCGTTTAGCCGTTCCTTCACGTAGCCAGCATTTTGACAGCGGTTGTGTGCGGTCAAACAAACAACGTGCACAACTGTTGTCGACGGTGGCCGCGTATTGCCCGCGTTCGCACCAAACGCGCGCGGCGTTGGTGACGTGTTTATGAAGAACGTGCCAACCTTTGCCGTACACCCTATGGCGGTGTACCGTAGTGACCATAAGGCCATGGTCCTTGTGGTCACTAAATAAATGAAAACCAGTGGATCATATATATTTCTCATTCTTTAATAGTTGAAGAAACCAATTATGCCCTCACATCTTAATAGTCATAATTGGAAATACATAATTCCCATGATAGTACAGCTTCACTGGTCTTTCATCTCAACCTCAGTGGAAGGGCTGACAGTTTTTTTACAGAGCGCTTGCCGCTTTAACCAAAATAACACTGGCCACGCATGAAGTAGCAGCAGGATCCGCGACAAATGCCACTCATATTACGCGGCTCGACAGTTGGGTCACGAGCGTGGAAAACATGTGGAGACCAGCTTTCACATATCTTTCTAAGAGAATAGTTCGCCTCACAAGTACAGGTATCCGCGCTTGCTGTGACCGCGTCTCATAAGCACTTAGATCCCTGCCAGGCGGGTTCAGTATGTCTGTCCCTTGCATATTTAAAAATATCTTTAGCAGCAGATGGATCTATAAGAAAGCCAGTACGGTACGTTGTTTTATTTGAAATGTCGCAGTTTCACCCAAAAATTAAGGCGAAGCACCGATTGCGATAGCAAATTAGCAGACTGCCATACGAAGTCAGGATAATACTTTTATCAGCCATACCAGCTTGTAAGCGTTCACTTGCTAACTAAGCGTGGTGTCAGCGTGCACAGCAAACATGAACACATTACACTCGATGACTGCTCACAGTCGTTGTCAAAACGCTGGCGTGAGGAATCGCGGCAGCAGCTGCGAGCGAAGTAACCTACGTGTTGTCTATCGCTTCAACGCTAACTAAGCGCTGAGAACACAAACCCCACACAAGGCTACGAGTCGCCGGCGCTAAAGTCCCTATATAAGACTTTAGCCGACGCAACTAGTCTCTGCCCCCTAACGCAGATCGCTCTCAAGATACGGCCACGCGACCGCGCACAGCCGCCACATATGCATTGCAGCCGGAGTAGCTTGCCGCCGCCCTCCAAATATTTACAACTTCTTATACTTGAATGAAGATGCACTCTACGGCACCTGAATCGGCAGCGAGTAATAATAACCATAGGATGACGTTAACATATCGCTCAGCCACGACCTGGCACTCCCACGAGCAGGTATGGCAGGGTGGTGTCAATAATATGAAAGTGGCCGTATGGCCGAAACTTCCTCGCATCTAAAGAAGCGCTCGTCCCCGAGTGCTACTGCTCAACGTTCTGCGGCCTTTTCGCTCCTGCTATTTTATGCAAACACTGGTTTCCGCTAGGGACCATTTTTTTAAGTGGCGTGTACGTCACTTTATTTTTCTATTGCGCTCCCGCTGTCTGCTTTTTCCCAAAGGAGATCAAACCAGAAAACACTGACGCCCCCGCGCTGCTATACACACGAAAGGGCCACACGGTTTCTCGGAAATTTTATGGAGATATGTGGGGTGGATAAACGGGCCGGGGAGATGAAGGGGGGAGCATAAGGTCGTTAAATATTTACGACGACCCGGCGCCAACGAATGTGCGCGTGCACATAAAAGCATGTACATAGGCGAACTCACACGTACAAACACGTACACACCTACGCAAACGTCCACACGCATAGTTCTTCGAACCCTTCCCCACTTCCTCCTGACTGCGGTCGACACGGGCTCATGTCCCCTCTCCAATCTTTCTTTTTCTATTCTCTCCTCCTGAAGTCTGTCCCCTTTGCACTCACAATTCTCGCTGTGTATTATAGCCTCGAACCCTGTGTCGCTGTGTAAACCATTCAGTTTACGTTCTCCCTAACCCATACTGTTTGCTATAGCAAACAGTATGCTATAACACTGCTATAGCAGTGTTATTCGTCATCGAAGCAGCCAATCTGCTTTCTGTTTTCTTTTAGTATCATTGTAGTGTGCATTCTTGAGCCTCGTGTATTTTATGACATCACTTGTTCTGCGCTCTCTCTCTCTCTCTCTGTTCGACTATCTCTCATGCTCGGTTATCTCGTTTTCACTTTTGTCATGGCTTTCTCGCTGACAAACAAGAGGCTGCGGAAGTCACTCTTACGCGATTGATTCCTTTGCAAAAGTGACTGACTCTCACCACGGGCGGTCGCCTTTGCCAAGCTACTGGGATATCAGTTTTATTGCTTTAAAGTCGTTTCCACCACACGTCTAGAAGCCGTGTAAGTGTGAAGAAATATCAATCCCTCTGTGATGTATTTCTCTTGGCCCCTCTTTCATTTATTTCTTTTTTTTTGTCCCACGACGTAGTCTATAATACTATATTATTTCGCGCTTCATTCCATCATTCAAGGCAATCTTTTTTCAGTCACCTTATCGTCATCTCTTCTCACTTCCGTCCGTATACTCTACCCAGTCCTTGAGATAAAAGTATTCAACTCGTGTGCATGTTGTCTTATTGAAGCTCATCCCTTTCTAACTTCCTTCCTCTTTGCGCAACTTTGGTATTGCTTATTTCTTACGAAAATCTTGGAGTGCCGAATTCATCTCTTTGCGGGCATTCGCCTAATTATATAAACACACCAGCACATTGAATGCTAGTGGAAGAAACGGGGAGAAAGAAACGTTCATTGTTTATCAAGACGACCAACACAAAAACAAATTTTATGATATTAGTAATCAAAAGCACAACATTTGCTTAATTATGTTGCGAATAAACAATATGAATAGGAGAAAGAAACGTGCTTTAGTCAGCTCAAGTAAGAGGAACCGTAAACGCAGCTGCTTTTGCAATCAAACGCGGCGTTTGATTGCCTGCTCAACTAGCCCATTTACATATCGGTTTCATTTTTATACTGCGCTGCTTCAATGTTATAGAATTAAAACTGGATACATACTAAATATTTTCGAGGCCAATAAAGGTAAAGCTGGCACTATTATCAAACGGTTAGAGGAATATTAAAGGCAACCACCCATTATTTTTTTTTCAACAGCGGAGCTATATAAGCTTTTCGTTCCCCCGCATAGCGTTCGCCAAAACTCTCCTAACGATAACTTCACTGCGCACAGCTGCGCCTCGTTTAACCTTGCGATAACCAATACATTGCCAATCAATAGCTAATCGACAATCGATCAATATACAATAAATTCCGGAAAATGCTGAGGATGACTTGGCAGTGCTTAGCCTAGGCCCAAATACGTGACCAATACGTTGCGATAGCCAATCGATAGTCAATCACTAGCCAATCAATAATCGATCAATAATCAAGAAATTCCGTAAAATGCTGGGGATGACTTGGTAGTGCTTAGTCTAGCCCAAATACGTGGCCAATACCTTGCTATAGCCAATCAATAGGTAATTGATAATCGATCAATAATTAATAAATTCCGGAAAAGCATAACCCGTAAGGCCAGGACCAGCTAGGTTGCGATCAGGTTCTACAGCCTTGCGCCACTAGTGCAAGCTACGCAAGTTTTTTTCAGGTTTCCGCATGGATTATTTAGAGAAGTCGCATTTTGATTTTGTTATTGTTTTGGATGTTCAAATGTGCACTCAGCTGGCCTCAGAACTTAGCATGAAGTGGTTGGTGTTCAGAAGTTTTCTATTTCGTAACTAAGAGGGAGATTCGTAACCATGGCAACTCACTTTGAATTACAAACAACAAAACACTACCAAAAAGGAACATGCGCATGACCAAACATAGGTAATCTTGAATCTACACTAATTTTGTCAAATTAGTTTGCAATATTGTAAGCAATTTATTGGGCATTAATTGAAATTAGGGCATTCATTACAGTAGCTGTTAGGGAGCTAAATGCAAGTAATATTTGACACGTGCCGTATTTGCGCAAAAGCTTAGCTACAAGAAGGTAGCTGTAAGTAGCAGGAAATATTTCTCAAGCCACCAGGACGAAGTTTCACATAGGCGTACTACTGATCATTCAAATCATGGCTCAACAGCCCAGTAGCTGGCACTAACACTAACACCGGAAGCTTTTCCTTACACTAACACCGGAAGTATCCTCAGAAAACGCAACAAAAAACGCTCAACCGGAACTCCGGTAGTTAAGGTGTCGTCGACAAAATCATTGCACGAAATAACTTTTGCAAACGTGAATGCGCGCAGTATTGTGAACAAACTAGATGATTTAGAATCGCTACTTATAAGCCTTAAACCCGACTGTTTGGCCGTTACTGAAACTTGGCTAACAAGCGATATTGAAGATGTTGAACTAACACCCCCGAACTATACGATCATTCGCAAGGATAGACAAACACGTGGCGGCGGTGTGGCTATCTTCAAAAACAATAAAATCCCTTTCACATTGCTACCTGATGTCGACAGTGTAGAGGCGATATTCTGCAAATTACAGTTCACAACCCACGTTATCGTTCTTGGGTGTGTGTACCGCGCCCCTTCATCGAGCCCTGATTGTATGGATGCACTGTACACGTATATGCGGCGTCACGCATCTGGTGCCAGAGTTATCCTGGTGGGGGATTTTAATCTGCCTGATTTACACTGGGAATCGATGCAGTACCACAGCGCCTGCTCAGAAATCATGTAGGACCTAATGCTTTTCTTTAACTTTACGCAAATAGTGACGCAGCCTACACGTGTACAGGGACGCCACTCGAGTGTGCTTGATTTAATATTTCTCACTGATAACTTCCCGATATATGATGCAAAGATAGAAATGCTGGATGGCATATCAGATCATAAAATAGCTTACTGTATAGTACCAATAAATGACAGTATAACGCCTACTCGTGCAGAAGAAACATTTCCAGACTTTAGTAAAGCTGATGATGTCGCAATTCTTGACTTGCTGTTCTACGAATTCCCGTCATTTCAAGAAATAGCCTCAAGCTCCACTGTTACCATTGAAATATTGTGGGATAGATTTAAAGAAATTCTCCTTTAATGCTTGAAAAACCACATTCCGTCCAAAAAGAAGAAGACGAGAAAGGCAAACCCATGGATCACACATGACGTTATACATGCCAAAAGAAAGGTGAAGCGTTTGAGGAAACTTCTAAAAAACAAACCAAATATTAGTAGCATACTGAGCCTGAGCGCAGGCATAACTGATATGAAAATTAAAATTAAGGAAGCCAAGTCTATTTATTTCGCGAGAACCCTACCGAAATTCCTAAAGAGCTCCCCCACAAAATTTTGGCAATATATGAGTCCGAAGGTCCGAAAAACAGCCCACGAAACGCGTGAGGAAAGTGCTAATTCCGCAAACGTATTTAATAACTACTTTCAGTCTGTTTTTACCATTGATGACGGAAAGCAGCCTAACGTAGAAATTAGGGAGAAGAACGGGATCAAACCATTAGTTGTTTCAGAAGCGGGTGTCCTTAATCTGCTTTTGAACTTGGATGGAAAAAAAAGCTCCGGACCGGATAGCATACCTAATGCGTTTTTAAAGAGGCTATGCGGAGTGGTTATCAAAATGCCTGTGCTTGCTCTTTAATCGATCACTGTCGTTGCGCACCATCCCAAAAGATTGGAAAATAGCAAAAGTAATTCCTATATATAAGTCCGGAAATAAGAGTGAACCTTCCAATTATAGACCAATCTCATTAACTTGTACAGTTGGTAAACTGCTCGAGCACATAACCCTAAAGCACATAACGAACCACCTTGAAGAATACAATACTTTATCTCCCTTTCAACATGGTTTCCGCCAGGGCATGTCTACGGTAACTCAACTTATCGAATTGGTCCATGACATCTGCTCAAGCATCGATCACCAAAAACAAATTGATCTCATTCTCCTGGATTTTTCTAAAGCTTTTGATCGGGTCTCGCATAACAAACTTATTCTTAAACTCCAATTTACCCTCGGCAAGGGACAAATTCTTGACTGGATCACCAACTTCCTCACAGACAGATATCAATACGTAGAACCTAATCATTTGAAATCCTTAGTCGTACCGGTGACCTCAGGTGTACCACAGGGTAGTGTCTTGGCGCCGGTATTGTTCTTACTCTTTGTGAACGATCGGCCTACATACGTTATTGTTGGATGCAGGTTGTTTGCGGATGACTGCATTCTGTACAAAGAAATCAATACTCATGATGACCACATCACCTTAAACACCGCGTTAGAGACAGTTTCAATGTGGTGCAGAGATTGGCAAATGCATATCAATGAAAAAAAGTCCGCACTGTTATCTATAACTAGAAAAAAAACATTCATCCGAATTTAATTATACCATTAATTCAACCACCCTGTCCAAGGTTAAGGAGCATAAATACCTAGGTGTCATATTGTCACAAGACCTACGATGAGATTCTCATATTCAATACATCACATCATCTGCACTAAAAAGACTGCTTTTTCTAAAAAGACGATTGCAGCTAGCACCACCCGACACAAAGTTACTGGCCTACAATACACTTATCAGACCCATCCTGGAATACGCAAACACTGCTTGGTTTCCATACACAAAAAAAAAACTAACCAACAAGCTCGAAGGAGTTCAAAGAAAAGCACTTAGGGTCATCTTTAACAAATTTAACCGAACAGATTCGCCTACAGAACTAATTAAGAAGGCCGGATTGCTAACCATAAAAAACCGGGCGAAATTGGCACGCTCTTGCACAACCACATAAATATAGACAAGTCCTGTTATATTAAGCAATCCGAAGCAAGAACTACCCGCCAGAAACACCTTCATACACTTGCTCCTTACAGATTCCACACAGATGCCCTCAAATTCTCGTTTTTTTCCCCTGGCGATCAGAGAATGGAATAACCTGGCCCCCTCCATTACCAGTAGCACATCCTTAGCCCATTTTTTCTAAACTAATCGAAAGCGATTTGCTAGCGTCACAATTTTAAAACAGTTTTATAGTTTTGCCTTTGTTCTCATTTACCTCAAGTGCCAGTGTCTTTTTGTCATTTTGTCTGTACAATTTACCTTTGTAGAACTTGCGGTATAACTTGCATCTGTAGACTGGACGACGTCTAGTTGCACCATGTTTGCTTGTTGTTGTTTTTTTTTTTCTTTTTGCCTTGTACTAAATCCCTGTCTACTTTTGCCCTCCTGTTATAATCCCTATTGGGATTGACAGTATGTATAAATAAAATAAATAAAATACACCACCATCCATTTTTCCAGAAGTGATTTAGAATGAACTTCAATTGTACATCGGCGCCTAATATAATGATGAAGACGGTCAGTGGAGGTGGCCGCACTGCTGCCGTCCCCCGCAATCCCTTCTGGCCGTTGGGTTGAAACGCCGTAGTGGTTGTTAATAACGAGTTGTGTAAGACTCGTGAAGCTGATAGGTGAATGATCAACGCAAACTTCTGTTTATAAATTGCTTTCAGCTGCTAACATGCAAAAACTACTCCCCCACTGTACTTTTTTCCGCTTGTTCTATGTTGTCAGGCGCATTCTAGCAATATACTTCTACCACGGCCAGTGGATAAAAAAAAAGGTGCGGCCTGCCCCGTGCATCGAAAACGGTGTGATCTGCAGCGGCACCACACGCCGGGGTCTGTTGTCTGGCATCGGCATGGCAAATGCGTCAGGAACGCGCTTGGAACGCCGTCGCGCGTGCAAGCCGACACGTTCCATCCCCGTCAGCTAGCGCCGTTCGGCCCAGCCAAGCGGCCGACAATGCAACTACGGCCGTCACGTTCGCTCCCATAAACAGCGCGCCCGACGCAGCAGGCCGCACCTTTTTTTTTTATCCGGCGGCCGTGCTTCTACTATCTCCACAAGAAATAGTGTGTAATCATTACCGAAGGTGTAAATGAAATAAAATCTTCACTTCGAAATTGCATGTGTGTGAAAAATGAGGTGATATTTGAAGCAGTGTTCACGTTAGCGTAACCAAGCCTCCCGAGATTTTTTGCTGGTTTTGCTCCGGCTATCACATTCGCGCGGAGACAACGTAACTTCTGTGGTGGCCGTGCCCGGCTACTTTTCTGCACCATGGCGCTCGCACCCGAGGGATTTTCATTCGTCGAGGAGGCTTTCACGTGCACCAGCACTGCTGCTGCGGCTTGGATGATGCGAAAAAAAAAAATGCATTTGGCGCTGCTATATGATTTTTTACTGCTAAGGGAATGATGGCTGAATGTGTCTGATGGGCAAAGCACGCGCTGGCGGTGATTTATTATCAAATGCGTTATTTCGTTGTGCACACTGACACGGACTACATTAACGTGAGCTTGTAGATATGCTATATCTCTACAACAGTTTCACGTGAGACGGGTAGAAAGTACAAACAGCCACCAATCAGCCCCTTTAATCGACCTTTCCGACTAAGTGTATAGTGTTGGCTTTGCTAGTGAATTTACAAACCTAACTCGCATAACCAAGTGTGCCAGTTCAAAGGAAAATATTCAATGTGAAGTGTCACTGAAAGTGCAAACACACAATGAATGTTTCATCTAAGGCACAGCAAGCTTTAAGAAATGTTTCATTGCGGAAAAAAAATCCATTCGTTGGACAGCGTGCCTTTGCCTGCTGCGTGCCGCTGTTTCATGGCTGCAGGGGGCAAGAAATTGTGCGCGAACCATGAACTTGTAAATTATGCTATCATTTACTCGTTTATTAGCATATATTGTAGTTGCTGCCGGAGCAGGCATTGTCATAATTAAGAACAGTGTTATTAGAATGCTAATTACCCCAAATATAAAAACACCAGTCTCTCTTCCCCGTGTCTGCTGACTGGATGTTTATGTTACTTACTAATGTAACATATATACTTATGAACACATTACAGGCCTTCCGGGAGGCATTGGGTGCGGGAGAAAATACATTCACATCAACGAAACAAAAGCTTTATTCGCAAAACGTAATAGCATGCAAGATGAATAAAGTCAATACAAAAAGTACATATGAAATTAGGAATAAAGAGAGGAAAAAATTCGGGGTTGCTTGCGCTAGAGGTGCAAGGCTAAAGACACAGCGGCGCTGATCGGTTCCTAGCTGGTCCTAGCCATACGAAGGGATGTTAAGTTATACGAACTAATGCTAAGTGATGCTAAGTTATACGAGGTGTACAAGCATTTCCTCGTGGTCCGTGGCATTGGTGAACGCCTCGCGAAGCACTTGCAGTGCGAGAACACGTAGGGGAAGTGGGGCGAAAGTTATGCACAGTGTACGGGCGGCGCGCAGCAGAAGACACGCCGGGATGACGTCACGGCGCATGTGAAGTAGCGCGCAGCTGGTGAGAGCTCGGCCGAGCCGCCGCCAGAGGCGCCTGCTGCAGTCACGGACATCGCGGGCCTTCAGCGCTAATGCGGGGAAATGGAAAAGCGCAGATGGCGCCGGCAGCACCTCTGGACGTTGCCTCGTTGGTGCTGCTACAATTTGTTTCTCTCTCTCTCATTTCTCTTCCTCTCTCCCAAGCATAGCCTAAACAGCTAGGCTGTTCAAAGTACGCACCGTTCAGATACTAGTAATAATAACACGAATATAATCTCACTACACAGCTGGCGTACAACGCGGCAATTGTCGTATGATTGGCGTGATCACTGCAGTGGAAAGTACGAAACAAATTATGCGTGGCTGTGCTATCGCAAACGCCAGAGATCAGCGGAGCTGGGAAAAGCCTAGTAATGTAGTGCCAAAGCACACACTTAGTCTTTCGGAAGCGACGAGTGTCGAGTTCTGTGGTCGAAACCTGCCGAGGCGCCGCGAGATGCATTGGCTGCAGTCGCGGACACCGGGCGCGTTCGCCGCGAACGCGGGGAGATGGCATTGCCACAGTATATTGCTAAGCAAACGCCACGTCACTTCTTTTTCCACTGCGAGAAAGAGGACTGCCGAAGCGAGCGCCCATTAGCACCGTTAGTCCCAAGTCGTTGCATGTTGCGAAATTTCCTGAGCACCCCTAACTGAGGATCTTCCAGTCTCATTCGTTTCCTGGCACTCAGGATTTCTTCGCGATGTTCTGCGTAGTACCGCCATAAGTGCAAGCGGCCACGTTCACGAGCCTTCGGATCTTCATTTCTTCACCTACGCGAACTCCCGGCTTCCCTCACTCTAAACTCGGGATGTTCTCTTCTGCGACGCTTGGTTTCAGCATCCCTATATCTGGCTTCAGTCTGTCGGAAGCGACGAGTGTCCAGTTCTCTGGTCGAAACCTGCCGAGCCGCGCCCAGAGGCATCGCCTGCAGTCACGGACCCTGGGCGCATTCGGCGCAAACGCGGGGAAACGCGGTCGGTGTCGGCAGCAGCTCTACGCGTCCCACTACCACCGGCATCACTCCTACTCTCCACCTAGCATCCGCTATGCTTCGCGATGCCATATTTATACTCTGCTTTCACTCTCTCTCAGCTCTCTCTCCCCCAGCTCGGCGAAGCTGCAGACGACGGAATGATCATTATAGCGAGGTTCTAACAGCTCCGCTGTAAAATCTACAAATAAGGAAATAAATGGAAAAAAGGAACAACGACGGGGCAACAACAACTAGACTCTGCCATCTACGATAAGTTACAAGTTCAGATCAATGAATAGTGTGTACACCCGTATGTGCTGTGCTAAGGAAAACACATTATAAACCGTAAGGGCTACAAAATCAATAGATAACAATATAGAAACGTACTTAAAGAAACAACGACGGGGCAACAACAACTAGACTCTGCCATCTACGATAAGTTACAAGTTCAGAGACAATGAATGGTGTGTACACCCGTATGTGCTGTGCTAAGGAAAACGCATTATAAACCATAAGGGCTACAAAATCAATGGATAACAATATAGAAACGTACTCAAAAAGATAAAGCCACTAGATAACTAGATGGGTGAGAAGGCAAAATGTTAGACGCAGAGCTCAAAATCTGCCTTGAATATATCCTGTGAAAATCTTCCCCCACACCTCTAAAGAGGGGCGATGCCCACGTTGAGATTTCGCGTGGTCTGCCTTCTACGGCCGTCTCCGCGTGCGCTGGAGCCCTCCGCTAAACGCGCCCTCTCGGAGTGCTGTTTGCTGCGGGCGCGCCGAATCGGACGGCCGCAGCAAAACCTGCCGGAGCGCACAATCTAGGAGGTGGGTAGGTAGGTAGGTACAACTTTATTCGACAATTGGTGGTGTCGTTCAAGGGGGGAGGTAGTCTCTCAGGTCGTGCCTGCCAGCCACAATCTAGGAGACTAACGTCAGATTTGTAAAAACTTGCACATGATTGTGGTATGGAATGCGCATTTGAAATACAGTGGAAGCAACATTCGCATCATATTTTCCTTCTATTGTAGGTTATCATGTGATGTAAGAACTTTAACCTAAACTGGCGCGCTGCAATACTCAACCTATAACTTGCTAATGCGCGTAGAGTTAGTTCTAGTAGTGACCTCAAAAACATCAAGTCAAATTTCCTTCCTACGCCTTCTGGAAACAGGATCATTTCGATTATCAATAGAAACAAAAAAAATTCCAAAATATGGTGAGCATTCAGCGCTTCGTTATAACGTGATGAAAAGAGAGAGACAGAGCACTAACAGGGTTAAGAGATTCGAAAAAAGAGGGACCACCGTTGCTCAAGAATTCTAGAATTTAAGGCCGATTTGTTTTAACAGCCTAGGGGTGTGCTGATTTGTTTAAATACCTGGCAATGTTACTAGATGGCAATCCTAGCATGGGTCCTAGTATGGGTAACCACAGAGATGAAAAACTGCGCCTGGACACAATTTTTTATGGACTTTGCGTTTTTTATCAACGTCGCTCTAGTCTTTCGTGAGTTCTCCAAGCTGTCTGATGCAGTGGATTACCTACATGCTCGGAGCACAGATCATCATGCAAAGAACATATGCGCCGATTTAGGCAAAATAGGGTCATTCTGCTTTCTGTCACGGGGAAAGAAAATGCAAATAGCACCCGCCACCTACGACAGAAACGACCACATAAAGAGACACGCGAGAAGCAACGCAACTAACCCTCACCCCTTCCCCAAGTCATTGCTGTCATCCTGGAAATGGTAATGGACTCGCCGCATCTGCCACTGCATCCTTTCCCGCTGCTGAAGCAGGACTGACCACAGAGTGCATAATAACGAAAGATGGTTTCCTAGTCTCGCCTCCGTTCTCACCGTCTCGACGATGCATCTACCGAGATAAAAGTGCATCGCAGGAGGGAGCCGGTTTGGGACCGCAAAAGAGACGCGAATCGCCAGTGTTGCCGTTGCCACTCCAGCAGCGCGTCTTGCTTCCGATAATACGCAGACTTAATCTTTCTTATAGCCACCACGATGGCTCAGTAGCTGCGGCGTTCTGCTCATGATTACGAGGTTGCCGGTACGACTGCAGGCGATGGCGTTGAACGTTGTTCGATGGGCGCGTAATGGCAAGAGAGATAGACTCACGATCGGTCGTGTAATGTGCTTTAGGTGCACGCAAACATGCATAAGAACTCATCCGTAGCATTCCGGCTTCTTTTACAGACCTTGTGTACTTTTGAGAGGTTCAATCTCCGAAATCAATATTCATCATTTCGAACCGAATGACTTTCTTTCGTTTCTTTGTCATTTTTTGTGGTGGTTGCAATGATGATGATGATATATGGGGCTTAATGGCGCAAGGGCCAATAGTGGCCAAAGAGCGCCAGGCCAGTGTTAATGAGTTTAAATTGAAGCGATGGATTACGAGTGGTGGATATGACGTGGCTGTAAAGGGGCCTAAAAATAGTCGCTGTAAAGTGCATAAAATCTAGAGGTAATAAGATTATGGGAATGACTAATGGCGCGTGCTATGAGCATTAAATATGCATTGCAAATAAATGTTACTATTTGCAAAATATGTGCGATGCGAAAATTGGCATGAAGCACTATTGCCTCAACAGAGCCCTTGAACATAAAGGCCTGGAGGCATGTGCTATACTAAACACTATCGCAACAGCATCCTCTGGCGGGAGGATGTGCTACGAATATCTAGGGGTAATTACATGTAGTACCACGTCATTCAAGAAACCTAGGACTGCTTTGGTATTAAAACGCGGTTTTTTGCCAAGAAACATACTGGGATGGAGAGGGATATGGTAGCGGTATGCAAGAGGAAAATGTTTCCTTCTCTCTGTTTCGGCTTCCCGGCACTCCAGGAGGACATGGAGGACGGTCAGCCTCTCTCCACATCGACCACAGGTTGGAGGCTCGTTACCAGTCAACAGAAAATTGTGAGTTCCATATGTGTGTCCTATTCTGAGACAGCAGAATAGGACATCAGTTCGTCTTGTTTTAGTTGTACAGGGCCAGAAACCTAACTGTGGCTTAATCAAGTGGAGCTTATTATTTGTTTCACTGTCCCAAAGCCGTGGCCAGTTTCGTTCGCAAAAAAGGCTTGAGATCTATGGCAGGAATAGCAGCGGTAAGATTACTAGCTTGAGATGTAATTGATGTGGCCACTTTGTCTGCTAGTTCATTACCCTCAATGCCCCTATGGCCAGGAACCCAGCATATTGTGACATGTCTACCAGATGAATAAATATTGCACAAGTACGTGTAAAGCTCAATAAAAACAGGACTTTTGTGTATTCTTACAGACATCAGTGCCTTTACCACACTTAAGGAGTCTGTGAAAATTATTGCATCTTGTAGTTTTAATTTCTGTATGTGTTTAACCACAGACAGCACTGCATAGGCTTCTGCAGTAAAGATGCTTGTATAAGGATTGAATACGTCCGATTCAGAGAAAGATGGACCGATGATGATGATGTATGGTGTTTAATGGCGCAAGGGCCAAGTATGGCCAAAGAGCGCTATGCCAGTGTTTGTGAGTTTGCAGTGGAGCGATGAATTCTGAGAAATAGATGAGGCGTGGCTGTAAAGGGGCCTAAAATAGTCGCTGTAAAGTGCGTAAAACATACATGTATTAAGATCATGGCAATGGCTAATGAGGTGTGCTATGAAAATGAAGAATGCATTGAGGGAGAATGATACGATTTAGAAAATATAACAGATGCAAGAATTGGCCAGAAGCACAAGTGCCTAAACAAAGCCCTTGAAACACAAGGACCTGAAGGCACGTGCGATAAAAATAAACTATCACAGCAGCATCCTCTGGAGAGAGGATGCGCTACGAACTTATTGGGCTAATAACGTGTAGTACAACATCGTTCAAGAAACGGAGAACTGCTTTGGCGTTAAAAAGAGGTTCTTCACCAATAAACATCGTAGGATGAAGCGGGATATGATAGTGGTATGCTACAGGGAAATGTTTCCTTCTCTCTGTTTCGGCTTCCCGACACTCCAGTAAGACGTGGAGTACGGTCAGCCTTTCCCCACATCTGCCACAGAGGGGAGGTTCAGCACCATTTAAAATGTATGAATGTGTACCATATGTATGTCCTATTCTAAGGCGGCAAAAGAGAACTTCAGTGTGTCGTGACTTTGTTAATGATGGCCAGTTGCCCAAAAGGGGCTTAATTACATGGAGTTTGTTCAGTGTTTGTTCGTCCCCTAAGTGTTGCCAATAGTTTCTCAGTTTTTTGCGTAGAAATGGCTTTACGTCTGTGGCAGGAACGGGTATGGAAAAATTGCTAGGTTTTGTTGCTATGGAAGTTGCCATTTTGTCGGCAAGCTCGTTACCCTCTATATACCTGTGCCCAGGCACCCAACATATTACAACCTGTTGATTAGAAGCATACATATTGCAGAGTAATGAATAGAGGTTATTTATAACAGGATTTTTCTGTTTTCGTTGCGATTTCAAAGATTTCACGACACTTAAGGAATCTGTGAATATAATGGCCTTTGGGAGCTTGGCTTTCTTGATGTGTTTAGTAGCCGACAGTAAGGCATAGGCCTCTGCCGTGAAGATACTGGTTTCAGGATGTAAAACGTCAGATTCAGAAAACGATGGGCCAACAGCCGCGTAAGAGACGCCGGCTTGTGATTTCGACGCATCCGTGTAAAACTCTGGACAGGTGTACTTCGACTGAAGCTCTCGAAAGTGCATATGTATGTGCGCCTCTGGGGCGTGTTTTGTTACCTCTACAAATGATGTGTCGCATTCAACGATTTGCCATTGCCACGGCGGCAACAGCTCTACTGGAGCCATTAGGCAATTTTCGAGGATTGGGACATTCATTTCATCGGAAAGTTTTCTGACCCGCATTGAGAAAGGCTCTGTCACTGAGGGTCGATTATGGAATAGTGGAGCACATGCCATATCGTTAAGATGTTTGTAGCAAGGATGTCGAGGGTTAGACTGTACTTTGAGGAAATATGTGAAACTGCTGTATGTTCTTTGTAGGTGAAGGGACCACTCATTTGATTCTACGTATAGACTCTCAATAGGGCTTGTTCTGAAGGCGCCTGTGGCTAATCGTATACCCAGATGGTGGACGGGATCCAGTATGTTTAGCGCGCTTGGCGCGGCTGAGTGGTATACCATGGCACCATAATCCAAACGTGATCGAACAAGGCTCTTATAGAGGTTAATTAGGCACTTCCTATCACTTCCCCATGTTGTATGAGAGAGAATTTTCCTTAAGTTCATTGTTTTTAGGCATTTTGACTTCAGATATTTGATGTGCGGAATGAAGGTCAATTTTGCATCAAGTACAATACCTAAAAACTTGTGCTCCTTGTTCACAGGTATTCGTTGCCCAGACACTTCGATACTGGGATCGGGGACTAGTCCTCGCTTTCTTGTGAAAAGGACACAGGAACTTTTCTGGGGGTTAAGGCTAAATCCGTTTTCATCTGCCTATTTAGACACTTTGTTTAGGCCTTGCTGTATCTGTCGTTCACAAACTGCGAGGTTACAGGATTTAAAGCCTAATTGCACATCGTCTACATAGACAGAATAGATGATTGCTGGAGGTAGTGATGCACGGAGCGAGTCATCTTAACAATGAACAGCGTGCAACTGAGCACCCCTCCTTGAGGTACACCAGTTTCTTGTGTAAATGGGCGGGACAATACGTTGCCAATTCTGACTCGGAAAGTACGGTTAGACAGGTAGCTTTCTATAGTGCTAAGCATATTACCTCGAATGCCCATGTGCGACAGGTCTCGTAAGATACCGTATCGCCATGTCGTATCGTACGCCTTTGCCATGTCGAGAAATATAGGCAAGAAATACTGATTGTGTACAAAAGCATCACGGATGTTTGCTTCGATGCGAACGAGGTGGTCGGTTGTAGATCGGCCTTCCCTAAAGCCACATTGAAATGGGTCAAGCATTTTGTTAGACTCTAAGAAATGTACAAGACGGCGATTGATCATTTTCTCAAAAAGTTTGCAAAGGCAGCTCGTAAGTGCTATAGGCCGGTAGCTGGTCACCAGTGATGTATCATTACCGTGCTTTAAAACTGGGATGACAATAGCTTCTTTCCATTTAGCTGGCAGATACCCAGCGGCCCAGATAGTATTAAAAAGTGTGAGTAGTGTGATTTGCGTGTCGGGGTGCAAGTGCTTAATCATATCGTACATGGTTCGATCCGGACCCGGTGCAGAGCTCTGACATGCTGACAAGGCGGCTTTAAGTTCGCCAATGCCAAAAGGACGGTTATAAGGGTTATTTGGGCTGCATTTTCGGTTCAGTGGCTTAGATTCTTCTATTGCTGTGTACTTCAGGAAGCTGGCTGAGTAGTGGGTGGAGCTAGACTCATGCTCAAAGTGTTGACCAAGTGCGTTGGCCTGATCTTCCAACGTGTTTCCTTCTTTATCCACCACGGGCAACGGATGAACTTGTTGTCCCTTAAGCCTCCTTAGTCCGTTCCATACTTTTGCCTCCTGTGTGTATGAATTGATGCCGGACAGGAACTTCTCCCAGCTTGCCCTTTTAGCTTGTCGTCGCGTTCGCCTTCCCTGTGATTTTATGTTTTTGAATTCCATCAAATTTTCTGCAGTTGGGAATCGGCGAAGTATGCCCCACGCTTTATTTCGTTTTTTACGCGCCTCCTTGCACTCATCATTCCACCATGGAACTCGTCTTCTGGGTGAGCTACCGCTTGATTGTGGAATGAACTTGTTTGCTGCCTCGATGATAAAATCGGTAAAATACGCTACCGCGTCATCTATACTAAACTCGCTGATAAAATCTCGGGATATAAAAGTCGATTCCTTAAAAAGTTTTCAATCAGCAGAGGCTAGTTTCCATCTAGGTACATGTGGAGGGGAGTCACTTTGCGTTACTAGGCTTAGAGTTAATGAAAAGTGGTCACTTCCGAGTGGGTTTTTGATTACATTCCATTCTAAGTCAGGAAATAGGGAAGCAGATCCAATCGCCAAGTCTATCGATGAATAGGAATTGTGGTGAGGATTATAATATGTTGGCTCCTTCTTATTAAAGAGGCATGCAGCGGAGTTTATTAAAAAGTTTTCTACGAAACGGCCTCTCGCGTCGCATCGTGAGTCTCCCCACAATGTATTGTGGGCGTTAAAATCTCCCACGAGTATGTAGGGCTCGGGAATTTGAACGATAAGATTATAAAAGTCTGTTTTCTCGAGGTGATGATTTGGGGGTATGTAAATAGAACATACAGTTATCAACTTGCTGAAAAGAATTGCCCGAACAGACACTGCCTCAAGGGGCGTCTGGAGGGCAACATGTTGGCAAACTACAGACTTATCTGCTACTATTGCTACACCGCCGGACGAGACGTTAGCCTCATCGCGGTCTTTTCGAAAGATGGTGTATTGACGAAGGAAGTTTGTGTTTATAGGTTTCAGATCTGTCTCTTGAACACACAGCAACTTTGGATTATGTTTGTGTAGGAGTTATCTTATATCGTCGAGGTTGTGTATAAGTCCTCTAACAGTCCATTGTAGTATTTGTGTCTCCATAATGAAGAAAGTGTTTGTGCTGTGTGTTTAAGAGACTAATATTAGCTCACGGGGCCCGTTCCAGGCGCCGTGATGCGCGTTTTGTCTTTTTTGGAGTGGTCGAGAGAATCCCGCCGCTCCTTAGGCGCTGGCTGCGCCATCTGAATAGGTGTTATGTCCATCGCCTCTTGTGAGGCGCTGGACACGCGCCCTTGAGAGCACTGTGTTGGGCGTGAAGGCCTCGACATGTCGGACGAGACCTTTGGGGCCACCAACCCGGAGGTTGACGGGCCCTCCTTCGCGGACGGCGAAGCAGCGTCAGCTGCTTTCGCCACGGGGGCTGGTGGCACAGCCACAGCCACACTGCTTGTGGACCGGGCCGATGCCGGAGTCTGATGCGATGCTGCCCCCTTGCGCAACGCATCAGCATACCTTGCGGTATGAAAACAGAAATACGTTTCGTGCTTCTTGGAACGATATGTTTTCTTTGATTTTCAATGTAATTACATCCTTTTCTTTTTTCCAGGTTTCACAGGATCGGGAATATGCGGGGTGGTCACCTTCGCAGTTTACACAGTGAGGTGTTCCAGAACAGTTTTCGGAAGTGTGGTCTTTGTCACCACATTTTGCGCAGGTGAGTTGACCTCGGCAGCTTTGCGAGCCGTGGCCGTACTTCTGACACTTAAAACATCGACGAGGGTTTGGAATATAAGGTCTGACACGGATTTTGATATAGCCTGTCTCAAGGGTTTCTGGTAGCACACTAGAGGCAAATGTAATGATCAGATGTTTTGTGGGAATTTCTTTGTTGTCTCGCCTGATTTTTATTCTTTTTACCTCAGTGACGTTTTGGTCTTGCCAGCCTTCCAACAGTTCTGCTTCAGTTATTTCTAAGAGGTCGGAATGTGAAATCACGCCTCGGACTGTGCTGAGGGAACGATGTGGGGTCACTGTTATTGGGATGTCTGCAAAGGTTGTGAGATTTGCGAGCTTTTCATGTTGCAGCTTGTCACGAACCTCAAGGAGGAGGTCGCCGCTTGCCATCTTGCCTGGTCCAATGGTGTCCGTTAGGGATTTCGAGACGAGGAAAGGTGAAATAACTCTTACTGGTTTTTAAGGTTTATCGCTGTGGATTACGTGGTAGCGTGGGAAGGATTCTTTGCGTGTGGCGAAAAAGTTGAGGGAGACTTCGGTGCGTACGCGCTTTGCAGCGGTACGATCGGACAGTAGGGGAAATGATGCTCTATGCATGCTGGTTGTATTTGTTTCGGCGGCAATGGCAGCCACCCTCCATGGAGCCCAACAAGGGGACGCTACAAGTTTGACAGAGCATTTACTTGCACACGCCAGCCGTACATCGCTGCTATAACCCAATGCGCCATAGTCAAGGTTGGATATAGAGCACCAGGTTAACCCAAGCCGCCTGGGAGAAACAGAAAAAAATTGGGAAGAAAGGAGATGACAGGACAGAAAGGTAAGTTGATAGGAAAGTAAAAGATTTAGGAGAGGGACAGAAAAAGGCGACCACCGATTTCCCCCGGGTGGGTCAGTCCGGGGGTGCCGTCTACGTGAAGCCGAGGCCAAAGGGGTGTGTTGCCTCCGCCGAGGGGCCTTAAAGGCCCAAACACCCGGCTTCGGCTCAACCCCCAGGATCTCCTTTTCCCCGGACATGGCTAAGCCACGTATGGTTAAACGCGGGAGGGTCCGACCCTCATGTGCTCGGGTCCGTGGTGTCGCAACACACCAAACGCCTGCTTACGCAGACGCACCTGCGGGGAGAAAGATGGACCGATTGCCGCGTAAGATACGCCAGCATGCGACTTTGACGCGTCGGTGTAGAATTCAGAGCAAGAGTATTTCGATTGGAGTTCACGGAAATGCATTGCGATTTCAAGTTCAGGAGCGTGCTTTGTGACCTCTACAAAGGATATATCACATTCTATCACCTGCCACTCCCCGGGCGGTAATAGCTTACCTGGAGGCATTAGGCAGTGTTCAAGAAGTGGGACATCCATTTCAACGCTAAGCTCCCTCACACGCAGTGAAAAAGGCGGTCTCACAGAGGGTCGATTATGAAAAAGTGTAGTACACGTCAAATCGTTAACGGTCTTAGAACACGGATGTTCATGATTAGAGTGTACTTTGAGGAAATATGTGAAGCTCGTGTATGATCTCTGCAGACGGAGTGACCATTCATTCGATTCTACGTATAAGCTTTCAATAGGGCTTGTTCGGAAAGCGCCGGTGGCCAGACGGATACCTAGATGGTGAACGGGATCTAGCATCTTTAGTGCGCTTGGGGCGGCACAGTGATATACTACAGCCCTATAATCTAGTCACGAACGGATCAGACTCTTATAAAGGTTCAATAGACACTTCCTGTCGCTGCCCCATGTTTTGTGAGATATAATCTTCATTACGTTCATGGTTTTTAGGCATTTCGCCTTGAGATATTTTTTCTTGGGAATGAAGGTAAGCTTAGAGTCAAGTATTATGCCTAAAAACTTGTGTTCTTTTTTCACAGGTATTTGCTCTCCACACAGTCCTACACAAGGATATGGGATCAGGCCTCTCTTTTTTTGTGAAAAGAACACAAGAACGTTCTGTGAGGGTTTACTTTGAACCCGTTTTCGTCTGCCCACTTAGACACTTTGTTCAACCCCTGCTGTACCTGTCTCTCGCACACGGCCAGGTTACAGGACTTGAAGCCCATTTGTATATCGTCCACGTAGATGGAATAAAAAATAGCTGGTGGTAGCGAAGCTCGAAGTGTGTTCATTTTGACGATAAAGAGCGTGCAACTGAGCACGCCTCCCTGGGGTACACCAGTTTCCTGTAAAATGGCCGCGACAGTGCGTTACCTATTTTAACCCGAAATGTGCGGTTGTGTAGGTAGCTTTCAACGATGGTTAACATATTACCGCGGATTCCCATTGCCGACAAATCGCGTAGGATTCCGTAACGCCAGGTTGTATCGTACGCCTTTTCCATATCGAGAAACACGGATAAGAAATATTGTTTACGTATGAAGGCATCGCGACTATTTGCTTCGATGCGCACGAGATGGTCGGTTGTAGACTGTCCTTCTCTGAAGCCGCACTGATATGGATCAAGAATTTTGTTTGACTCAAGGAAGTGTAAAAGGCGACGGTTTATCATTTTTTCAAAGAGTTTGCAAATACAACTTGTGAGGGCTATTGGGCGGTAACTTGTTACTAATGTGGGGTCCTTGCCTTGTTTCAAAATTGGAACCACAAGGGATTCTTTCCATGCAGCAGGTAGGTACCCGGCAGCCCATATAGCATTGAAAAGTGCGAGTAGCGTTATTTGAGTTTCACTGTGGATGTGTTTGATCATGTCGTACATGATCCTGTCAGGTCCAGGTGCAGAGCTCCGACATGCAGTCAAGGAGGCTCTCAATTCGGCGATGTTGAAAGGCATGTTATAGGGTTCGTTCTGTCTGCATTTGCGGTCAATAGTCTTGCGTTCTGCGATTTGTTTGTGTTTGAGAAATGCCTCGGAGTAATTATTCGAAATAGATACGCGCTCAAAGTGTTCGCCAAGAGCGTCAGCTTGGTCTTCCAAGCTGTTCGCTTCGTCGTTCACTAGCGGCAACGGATGGATTTCTTTTCCCTTTAGCCTCATTAGCCTGTCCGATACTTTTGCCTCTTGAGTATACGAATTGATACCTGAGAGAAACCTCTCCCAACTTGCCCGCTTTGCCTGTCTTCGCGTCCTTCTTCCCTGGGACTTAACATGTTTAAATTCTGTTAGATTTTCAGCTGTAGGACATTCACGTAGTTTGCCCCAAGCTTTATTTTGTCTCCTCCGTGCCTGTCTGCAATCGTCATTCCACCAGGGGACCCGTCTTTTGAATGAAGTGCCATTTGTTTGAGGAATGAACTTCTCAGCGGCGTCAATGATAAAAGCAGTAAAGTATGATACGGCATGATCTATAGTAAACTTATTCATAAAATCACGGGATAAATACGTAGATTCCCTAAAGCATTCCCAGTCAGCTGAGGCCAGTTTCCAGCGAGGGACATAGGGAAGAGAGTCATGTTCGGTTACTAAGGTTATGGCTACTGGGAAATGATCACTTCCAAATGGATTTTTAATTACACGCCATTCTAAATCAGGGAAAAGTGAGGCAGAGCCAATTGACAGGTCTATTGACGAATATGAACTATGGTGGATATTGTAATATGTTGGTTCCTTCTTATTAAAGAGGCACGCACTGGAGTTAACAAGGAAGTTTTCAATGAGTCGACCTCTCACGTCACATCGCGAGTCTCCCCAAAGAGTATGATGAGCATTAAAATCACTGGTGATAATGTATGGTTCTGGAAGCTGGTCGGTGAGGCTGTAAAATTCTGTTTTACTGAGGTGATGGTTGGGTGGTATGTAAATGGAGCAAATCGTTATAGGCTTGTTAAATAAAATTGCTCGCACAGATACAGCTTCGAGAGGCGTGTGGAGGGCAAACTGTTGGCAAGCAACCGACTTATTTACAGCTATGGCTACACCTCCGGACAAGGCAGAAGCGTTGTCACGATCTTTACGGAAAATGGCATATTGCTTGAGAAAGTTAGACTGTGTAGGTTTTAAGTGTGTTTCTTGGACACACAGCACCTTCGGATTAAATTTATATATGAGTTCTGTGATGTCGTCGAGGTTACGAAGTAGTCCTCTGACGTTCCACTGTAGAATCTGTGTGGCCATGTTGCAGACAATGTTTGTGCTGTGTGTCTCGTGTAAAAACACTAACTTACAGAGCCCTTGTCGGGCCCTGTGATGCGGGCTTTTTCTTTTTTGGAGCGGTCGAGAGATTCTCGCCGCTCCTTTGGCGCTGACTGCGCCGTCTGGCTGGAAGATGTGTCCATCGGCTCTTGTGGAGCGCTGGACACCCACTCTTGAGAGCGGTTTGTTCGCAATGAAGGCCTCGTCTCGAGGGACTAAACCTTGGAGGCCACCAGCCCGCAGGTGGATGGCCCCTTCTGCTGGGGTGGCGGAGCAGCGCCAGCTGCAGTCGCCGAGGGGGCAGATGGCTTCACCGCCGGCTCACTACGCGTGGGCCGGACAGCAGCCGGAAGCTGCTGCGATGCTGCCCCCTGACGCGTCACATCGGCAAAGCTGGTTTTAGACAGGTAGGTCACCCGCCTTCGTGCCTCTTTGAAAGTTATGTTTTCTTTTACCTTAATTGTCACTATTTCCGTTTCTTTTTTCCAGGATGGGCACGACCGCGAGTATGCAGCGTGCTCCCCATCACAGTTAACACAATGTAGAGAACTTTCAGAAGACTCAGAAGAGTGTTCGTGAGCACTGCATTTCGCACAAGTTTGGTGGCCTCGGCAGTTCTGCGAACTATGGCCGAACCGCTGGCATTTGAAACATCGAAGGGGATTTGGCACATATGGCCTAACACATAGCTTGATGTACCCGGCCTCGATGGACTCGGGCAGGACACTTGAGTTGAAAGTAAGTATTAGGTGCTTGGTCAGGAGTTCTTTCCCATCTCGCCTCATTTTAATCCGTTTAACATTGATGACATTCTGAGCACTGAAACCCTCAAGGAGTTCAGCCTCACTCAGCTGCAACAGGTCATCATCTGAGACAACGCCACGGGTGGTATTCATAGTACGGTGTGGAGTTACTGTTAATTGGGCATCTCCAAATGACACTAGATTGGGCAGTTTCTCGTATTGTTGGAGATCACAGATTTCCAAGAGGAGATCCCCGCTTGTCATCCTAGATGCTTTCTAGCCTGGTCCAAAAATATCAGTCAAAGACTTTGAAACAAGGAAACGTGGCATTGATCGTACCGATTTGTCTGAGGTTTCAGAGTGAATAACATGAAATCGGGGGAAATTCTGTGTTTGTTGTCCAAAAAACTGGAACACATCTTCGGTGCGCCCTCTTTTCAGACGGCGATCAGGGAGTAGGGGGAATTGTTCAGCCATAGGTATGGAGTTTTTCGGCAGCGACGCCAGCCACCCACCATGAAGCCCAACGAGGGGACGATGCAGGACCTGGAGAAGACAGGTCCTGCAAAACGTCAGCTGTATGCCACTACTATAACCAAATACGTATAACCAAGGGTGGTTATAACACACAAGGTTAACCCTTGCCACCAGGAATGTTGGAAGTAAATGGAAGAGAAAAGACGACAGGAAAGATTAAAGGTGAGTGAGAAAGACGAAGATTGAAGAGAAGGACAGGAAAAGGCGACTGCCGATTTCCCCCGGGTGGGTCAGTCCGGGGGTGCCGTCTACGTGAAGCCGAGGCCGAAGAGCTGTGTTGCTTCCGCCGGGGGGCCATAAAGGTCCGAACACCCGGCATCGGCTCAACCCCCAGGATCCCCTTTTCCCCGGACACGGCTAAGCCGCGCACGGGTACACGCGGGAGGGTCCAACCCTCGTGTGCTCGGGTCCGTGGTGTCGCAACACACCAAACGCCTGCTGACGCAGACGCCCTGCGGGGTATGGTTGCAATTTCCTCGCCGAAGCATAGGGTGCGTACTCTTTCAAAACCGACTTGGCGGGTGCATTTAGATTCACGTGCTGCCCTGCGAGAGATTTGTGGCGTCTGATAGTTTCTCAGCTGTGGTGGAGCGCATGGAAAGGACAGCCCTCCTCTTCTCCCAAAGCCCTCTCCACCTGTGGTGGTTGTGGGCGAGTGCCTCGGTGGTGGAAGCGCAGGGCGCCAGAGGAGGAGGCCGGCGCAACGTTGCGACGTCATGGGGGATACTGCAAAGGGCAAACGATTGGGACTGGCCGAGACACAGTGATCAGATTCCGTAGTCCGGTCACCTAGGGAAGACGACTGCTTTATAAGCGGACACATTTGGTGCAGTGAGGGATGTACTTGTTTGAGAGATGGGGTGATGAATAATGAAAATGTTATCGCTGCCCGACTTCTGAAGAGGAACCACCTTCCCAATCTTCCATTGTATAGATAAAGTACATGTGTCAAGAAATTGCTGAAATATTTTCGCTAATATGATGGAACTATATGCGGACGTATTTTAGAGCGCTCTAGTGCGCGATGTCTCGCAAGTTCATTCATCGCGTCGCAAATGACCTTGAGCCGCCGAAGAACAAGTGTGGCCGGTGTGACGTCAGGCCACCTGATCTGCTGCGGAGACGTGCCACAGCTGCGCTCGCTTGGAGCCTCGCCGCTGGGGTACAGGGGTCAGGCAAGAAGACACTATCACTCCAATGCTATTCACTGCATGCTTAAAACAAGAATTCAAGCTCTTTGACTGGGAAGGCTTAGGATTGAGAAGCAACGGCGAAAATCTCAGCAATCTTCGGTTTGCAGATCACATTGGCCTATTCAGAAACAATTGGGATTAATTACAGCAAATGATTGAGGACCTTAACCGAGAAAGTGTAAGAGTGGGGTTGAAGAATAATATGCAGAAGACAAAGATAATGTTCCACAGCCTGGCAAGGGAACAAGAATTCAGGATCGCCAGTCAGCCTCTAGAGTCTGTAAAGGAGTACGTTTATCTAGGTGAATACTCACAGGGGAGCCTGATCATGAGAACGAAATTTAGAGTAGAATAAAATTGGGTTAGAGTGCATACGGCAGGCATTACCAAATCGTGACTGGGAGATTACCAGTGTAGTTGAAAATAAAAGTGTACAATCATTGCATTCTGCCGGTGCTAACATATGGGGCAGAAACTTGGAGGTTAGCAAAGAAACTCGAGAACAAGTTAAGGACCGTACAAAGAGCGATGTAACGAAAAATGTTAGGCCTAACGTTAGGAGACAGGAAGAGATCGGTGTGGATTAAAGAACAAACGGAGATCGCCGATATTCTAGTTGACATTAAGCGGAAAAAGTGGAGCTCGGCAGGCCATGTAATGCGTAGGATAGATAATCGGTGGACCATTAGGGTTACAGAATGGATATCAAGAGAAGGGAAGCGCAGTTGAGGACGGTGGAAAACAAGGTGGAGTGATGTAGTTAGGAAATTCGCAGGCGCATGTTGAAATCAGCTAGCGCAAGACAGGGGTAATTGGAGATCACAGGGAGAGGCCTTCGTCCTGCAGTGGACATAAATATAGGCTGAGGATGATGATGAACTTTTTACTTTCTTTGTGGAGAACCAAGGTAGCTGTGGAATCTGTGTAGATATTTGCCAAGATTTTCACGTATGCCTCCTGTACTCCTTAATTACGCAATGCCTCTCCGACTCCTGGCATCTTTACTGAATCAAATGCATTTTCATATTCAGGCAAAGCCATATAGAGAGATTGATTTTACTCCGCAGATTTCTCGATTACCTGATTGATGACATGTATGTGATCCATCGTAGAATATCCCTTCCTGAAGACAGCCTGTTCTCTTGGTTGACTAAAGTCAAGTGTTGCCCTGATTTTGTTGGAAATTATCTTGGTGAATATTTTATACAATACTGAAAGCAACCTAATGGGTCTATAATTCTTCAATTCTTTAACGTCTCCCTTCTGATGGGTTAGTATAATGTTCGGGTTCTTCCAGCTCTCTGGTACACTTGTAGTCAGGAGGCATTGTGGGTAAAGGGTCGCAAGCTCTTCAAGCATGATATATCCTCTATCTTTGATTAAATCGACTGTTATTCCACCTTCTCCCGGAGCTTTACCCCTGGTCATGCCTTGCAAGACCCTTCTAACTTCATCTCTAGTTATAGAAGGAGCCGCTGTATCCTGTTCATCCCTACTTCTAATGAAAGTAGCTTGGCTGCTCTGGGCACTGTACAGGTGACGGTGACAAGAACTTTTATTGGTCCTGAGAAACTGGCCAGGGGGAGCCGAAGGCTCCCTCAGGTCAAGTCGGTGGCTCCGCCCATGATGGCACCGGGAGGCGGAATCCAGGTCAGTATAGAATTCTTCCGCTGCTTTTATTATATTGTTGCGTCCAAGTGCTTAAAAGGGACGTGCGGATCAAAAGGAGAAAGAGGAGAAGGACGACGACTGTGCAGCGGCCATTCCTGCTGTTCGTAGCCTGCTGTTCCTGCTCTAGCACGCCTAAATAAACCCCTTTCCCCCGTGCTTGTAACAAATTTGTGGAGGTGCTGGGTACACCTCGTAACCACGGAGCCTACGTTGCTACAACTTCGCCGAAGCCGTCGACTTGCCGGACTTCCGCCACCCTCACCTGACATGCCTGAATACGCCTGCCAGATTCCCGACGGCTCTGGCGCAGTTTCAAGGCCAGCACCTGGCGTTCCGTGTCAATACTATCGGGTGCCACTGACTTTCGGAGGAAAAGCCGGAGAAGATGTCGACGAGTGGCTCACGAACTACCGAAGGGTGAGCCGGTCTAATGGTTGGAACTCGACCGCGCAGTTGTCCAATGTTGTGTTTTCCCTTACCGACACAGCGCTCGTCTGGTATGAGAATCACGAAGATACGCTAACTTCATGGGAGCTTTTCGTCGAGGAACTCAGAGCGTGTTTTGGAGACTCTAGTGCAAAAAAGAAACGCGCTGAACAGACGCTTTCGCAAAGAGCTCAGGTTCCCGGCGAAACCTGTACAACTTATATTGAAGAAGTGTTAAAACTGTGTAAGATAGTCAACTCTCAAATGTCTGAAGATGACAAAGTTGGACATTTGTTGAAAGGAGTAGCCGAAGACGTCTACAATTTTCTGATCGGCAAAGAAAGCTTGGATACCGTGTCTGACGTCATTCGCCACTGCAGGACCTTTGAGACGCTGAAGATGCGACGAATAATACCGAAGTTTGGTCGTCTGGCTAATGTCACAACGGTGGCAAGTGTAGAGCCGAGCTCGTGTGTTGACCGTTTCATCAACTATACGGCAGATTGTTCGTGAAGAGTTGCTCCATCGGGAAGAGATTTACCGTCGCACACCCGGCATCACTGGTGCGTACTCACCACACGAGATGAGCAACACGGCCGTTTCGACCGCTTGGCAACCGACGGCTCACGCATGCGACCATTGAGTATAGGTCTACCCCACAAACGAGAGGGACCATGAGCTATTACGATCATGACTACGACCAACGCCCTCGCCGCACGCACGTCTCCCGGCAGCCGATGCCTAGCCATGATGAATGTGATCCACCTGCTGGCTATGCAATCGACAGCAACACGCGTGACTACATGGAGGAACATCGAAATGTGCGGCCTCTGCCGGTGTGTTTCCAATGCGGTGTCGCGGGCCACATAGCGAGGTTTTGCAATCGTCGCCCAACAACGTGGAATGATCGATCCAGGTTTTCAACCAGGACCACACTTCCTGTGAGGGCAACTCAACGGCCGTACACCACCTCTTGGTCAGCTGGCGCTCCTCCCGGCAACGATTACTGGCCGAGAAGCTTTCGGAGCCGCTCGCCGGCATCTGACAGGAGCTTGACGCCACCACCTTCCTCTCGTGCACCTCGTTTACGTCAATCTCCATCGCCAGTGCGCCGCTCCACCTCGTCTTCGCAACCGGAAAACTAGCTAGCGCGGCCGATGGGGGTGAGGTCGCTCGACGCGTGCTATCGACAGAAATGCCCCCTGCAGTTGCTATGATTAAGAACAAAGTGCATGTACTTGTTGATGGTGTTTCTGTAATGGCTTTAGTGGATACCGGAGCAACTGTATCCGTAATGAGTCTCAGTTTTAAAGGTCGGTTGGGGCGCAAAGTTGTATTTCGGTGGGACCAGGCTGCAACGTTTTGTGGAGTGAGCGGCGAGTCGTTGCGTCCTGTTTGTGTATGCACTGCTGAAGTATCCTTGGCTGGTGGAGTTTTCGCGACGGAATTTGTAGTTATTCCCCGATCGACGCACGAAGTGATTTTGGGCATCGACTTTTTGCGACAGTGTGGTGCGACCGTCGATTGTCGCACGGGGGAAGTTTTCGTCGATGGCCATGTTTCGCCCGGGCTCTTAGAGGAGACTTGCTGTCAAGGTGAACTTTGTGTATCCGCAGATACTGTTGTGCCTGCGTCTACCTCTGTGTGCGTGCCGGTTGTATGTCGCGGTGATGTTCCAGACTGTTTCGATGCCTCCGTAGAGCCAATGCATCTAAATTGTGTGAAGAAGAACGTTTTTGTCCCTCATTGTGTGGTATCCATCGGCAACGGGCGTGCTGGCTTGTGGACGACCAACTGCTCGGCAGAACCCGTCTCGCTTCCAAACGGCTTGAAACTTGCCTACTTTACTAACTACACGTCTTCGTCCATAGCCGTACTAACAGACCCACCGTGTGAACCTGCTGACCTTCGCCACGTCTCGGACAAAAAGCTTCTGTCTATGATAAACAAGTCGCTCAGCACAAGGGAGCGTCATACCTTGGTGGATACGCTTTCTAAGCATCTGTCAGTGTTTGACTTTGCGCAGCCGGACAAAGCGTTCTCGATTCCCGAGTATCGAACACGCCATACTATCGATACGGGATCTGCGCGCCCGATCAGGCAAAAGCCTTATCGCGTCTCGCCTAACGAGCGCAAGATAATCGGGGAACAAGTGAGTGACATGATGAAAAATGGGATAATACAAGAGTCCTCGAGTCCTTGGGCAGCTCCGGTCATACTCGTCAGAAAGAAAGACGGTAACTGGAGATTTTGCGTCGATTATCGAAGATTAAACGCCGTGACTAAGAAGGATGTCTATCCGCTGCCCCGGATTGATGATGCAATTGATTGCCTTCATTCGGCCTCTTATTTTTCTTCAGTGGACCTACGCTCAGGATATTGGCAAATCCCGATGCACCCGGCAGACAAGGAGAAAACAGCCTTCATAACTCCGGATGGATTATTCGAATTCAATGTGATGCCATTTGGGTTGTGCAACGCTCCAGCAACCTTTGAACGGTTCATGGACACCATTCTGCGTGGGTTAAAGTGGAACATCTGTATGTGCTATCTTGACGACGTTGTTATATTCGGGCGCACATTCAATGAGCACAATACCCGCCTGGATATTGTCCTTGACTGCATCAAGAACGCTGGTCTGGTTCTGAACTCCAAGAAATGCAACTTTGGTGACCGTCAAACCCTTGTGCTGGGCCATCTTGTTGACAAAGACGGTATCCGGCCTGATCCCCTCAAGACGGCAGCTGTTGAGGCATTCAGTGCACCGCAGTCAGTGAAGCAACTTCGTAGTTTTCTGGGCCTTTGCTCTTACTTTCGCCGATTTATTCCTGGTTTTGCTGACGTCGCCTATCCTCTGACAAATCTGCTACATAAAGATGCACGGTTTGAGTGGACACCCGAGTGCGATTCTGCATTTCGTCAGTTGAAGTTCCTGCTGACCTCCCAACCTATCCTTCGCCACTTCAATCCAACTGCGCCGACAGAAATCCACACAGATGCTAGTGGCGTTGGTCTGGGTGCCGTCTTGGTCCAACGCTATGACGACCGTCAGCACGTGATTGCTTATGCAAGCCGCTCATTAAGCAAACCTGAACGCAATTACACAGTGACAGAGCAAGAATGCCTCGCTGTAATCTTTGCTGTTCAGCGATTTCGCTCTTACTTGTACGGACGCCCATTCCTAGTCGTCACAGACCACCATTCCCTGTGCTGGCTCGTGAACCTTCGCGACCCTTGTGGTCGCCTTGCGCGTTGGGCTTTGAGGTTGCAGGAATATAACTTCACTGTGTCCTACAAGAGTGGCCGAAAACATGCTGACGCAGACTGCCTTTCCCGTATGCCGCTTACCACGACGGACTGCGACGCAGACGATTTTGATCATCTCGTTGCCTCTGTGACACCCGCTTTTCCTGATATCGATGCCTTCAAAGCAGAGCAACGGACAGACACCAAATTGGAGCCACTCTTCACTTCAGCCCGTTCTACTGCAACAAGCAGCTACTGTGTACGTGACGGGCTCCTGTACAAAAGGAACTACTCAAGCACGGGGGCACGCTTCCTTCTAGTGGTGCCGGAACGTCTCCGGCCAGCAATCCTTCGGGCTATGCACGATGACCCTACCTCAGGTCACCTAGGCACTGTGCGCACCCTTTATCGCATTCAAGAACGTTTTTACTGGCCCCGGATGCGACATTCGGTTGAGTTGTATGTCGCCAGCTGCATACAGTGCCAACGTCGGAAACGTCCAACCACTGCCCCATCTGGTCTCCTTCAACCTGTGCCGCCTCCAAGCTTGCCCTTTCAGCAAGTTGGAATTGACCTGTTAGGACCTTTTCCTCAGTCATCTAAGGGGAACCGCTGGATAATTGTCTGCGCCGACTATTTAACGCGCTATTGCGAGACGGCGGCTATACCATCAGCCACTGCCACCGAAGTATCGCTCTTTTTACTTCACGTTATTGTTCTGCGACATGGACCGCCTTGTGTTATTATAAGCGACCGGGGACGTCAATTCACAGCGGACATCGTGGAAGAGCTTCTACATTTATGTGACTCGCACCTCAGGCACTCGACGCCGTATCATCCGCAAACGAATGGCCTCACTGAGCGCACTAATCGAACGATCACGAATATGCTTTCCATGTATGTTGCGTCCGATCATAAGAATTGGGATGAAGTTCTACCGTTTATTACTTACGCATACAACACCGCCAAACATGAGACAACCGGTTACAGCCCCTTCTTCCTTCTATATGCTCGCCCGCCCCGGTATACGCTCGACACTGTCCTCCCTTTTTACCACCACGACAATCCTGCGGTCGCGGATACGCTATGCCTCGCTGAAGAGGCTCGGCGACTTGCGCGTCTTCGGACTTTGGCGTCGCAAGAAAACTCCAAAGCACGCTACGATGCACGACATCGGCCTGTTACATATCACCCTGGTGATCTCGTTTGGCTTTGGACTCCCACAAGGAAGCGCGGCTTGTGCCAAAAGCTGCTGGCAAACTACGAGGGACCGTATGTTGTCATCGAGAAGATCAGCGACGTGAACTACACTCTCGCGCGCCTCACGAACACTGGTCGACGCTCTGCTCGGACACAAGTCGCGCATGTCGCCAGGTTGAAATCATGCACGCCACGACAAGCCAGTTGACTCGCCCAGTGGGCTTTGTCTGCGAGGGGAGGTATGTTGCGTCCAAGTGCTTAAAAGGGACGTGCGGATCAAAAGGAGAAAGAGGAGAAGGACGACGACTGTGCAGCGGCCATTCCTGCTGTTCGTACCCTGCTGTTCCTGCTCTAGCACGCCTAAATAAACCCCTTTTCCCCGTGCTTGTAACAATATAATTAAAATTGCTGATATTACACTTTAACTTTCAGTGCATACATCTTGGTTTGTCCTATGCTAAGTTTTCTTCTCACTGATTTCATGCTGCGTCCATATTTTACTGCTTCCTCAATCTTTTCGATGTTATAATTTAGAATATTCCTTACGTTCTTCTTGTGGATCAGTTAAGAGAGCTCAGGGCATTGTATCTGATCTGTTGAGTTTGACAATTTCATGCTTTGTCAGTTCTTTATTAGGTCCTTTGTTACTTTGGAGAGCTTACCTACTGGTTGTTTTGGTGCTTACCTCCCACTTCAATTGCTGCTTGTGAGATCAGCGTTGTTACGGTTTCATTCATTACTTATATGTTGTCTTCATCTTCCTGTTCTAAAGCTGCATATTTGTTTGTGAGCAACAAACTTAATTGGCCTGCTTTTGCCCTTACTGCGTCTAGGTTGGCCTGTTTCTCTTGACTAATTTTATTCTTTCTCTCTTCTATCGCTCTCGGTGTTACAAGGTGTTTATTATTATCTGTTGAAAGTTACTACTGTATTCTCGTTCATTTTTGTAGCAATATACACTTGAATGTTACAAGTCTTGCAGCGATACTCAGGAAGACCTGTGCCAGTGCAAACAGTGTACAAATAAGAACACTCGCTCTGAATGGATAGCCACTACACATTTCCTTGGCTTCCTGCGAGATCATTGCTCCTAGAGCTCTAGGTTACTGGCTGAGTGGGGAAGACGCGGAAGGTCTGCTTTCCTTTCTCTAGGAGGATGCTCAAAAAGAACCCATGAAGAAATCGCAGCAGAGGAGCACGTGCTCAGTATAAGAGGCTTACGGCTTCGAAAAGAAGACAATACGCAAAGGAACAAAACAATACAAAGTGCTTGTTTCTCCTGAAAATACGTCATCGACTTTGTCTTTCGCGTATTCGTATCACGTCGCATTCGGTCCGCCCACGTCAGCGCAATGCGTGCTAGGAGTTAGGATTTCTAAAGAAATGATGACTTTTTCTCTTTCCGACGGCCGCTCGTAATGCTCAGACTTGTTCAGCTGGGTGTGTGAAGGTACTTTTCCAATATTCAGTGTTACCGGCACTATCGCTCGGGCTTCGTGGAGCCCACCTATTATGGCGCGTACAAACGCCCCAGCATATGCGGCGAGGGCTAAGTAACGCTTTTAGGTGACGCCAGAAAAAATAAAATCAATCGCATCCCTCGTATAATGCCTGTCAGTGATTTGCTCCTGCGCTTCCTCCTTGCGTCCTTTGTCCTGTCTTCCAAGGCAGGTTTGGTAATGCTTTATTTAGACAATTCATTGTCTGGGATGAAGGGGCTAAAGGCAGATGCAACTGCCCCCTACCCATACATTACTCAGCGGGTGGGACATTATGAAGGATAGTGCAACAATGTAGAAAAAAAATGAACAAAGTGTATGCGGCACGCAATCAAATACAAAAAGAGCAAGAATCTTACACTGTATACATAGTATAGCATCGGCTAATGCGAGAGAACAAGGAAATATTTAAACAAACAAATAATACTAATCAGTGTTACAAAACATTATACAACAAATAGGAGAAAAAATGTAAGAGAATGAGTAGAGACTAAAAAAATGGGGAAAAAATATCGAGACCAAATATAAGAGCTAAGCACCGTACAGAAGTTTTAAGAGCTAAGCAAAAGATAATTTCTAACCTTTTTCTTAAGACTGTAAACTGACCTGCATTCCTGAATCATATTAGCGATTTCTCGATTATTATTTAGAAAATGAGGTACTAGGTAGGCGAGTGTCTGAGTACCATAATTGGTTCTAAACATAGGTGTTCTAAGTCGGTTATGCCTAAGGTGATATTGTGAGTTGTCAGATGGCGAAGATGTGGACAGGGTATTTGGGTCATGCAAAATTTCCTTATGTGTATACATAGCAAGCCTTAATTGGAATAACTGATCTACTTTGAGTATGTTTAGTTTGGAAAAAAATGGCGCTGTGTGGTCAATTCGTTTAAGGTTCTCTATGCAACGAACAGCTCTTTTTTGTAGGATTGTCAGCCTATCTAAATTTGTCTTAGTAGTTGTACCCCAGATTAGTAGACAGTAGTGTAGATGTGAATGAACAAGGGCATAGTATAATTGAAGTTTTAACTATTTTGGTACCAAGGTTCTGATGTTTTATAATATTGAAATTGACTTGCACATATTTGCATGGAGCTTGTTTACATGAGGTGTCCAGCTCAAGTTCTCTTCGAAAACAACACCTAGGAATTTATAAGTAGGAACCCGTTCGATAAAAGAGCCTTTAAAGCTAATTCAAGTACTATAGTCATCAGGTTTATTATGGCCTTTGAAGATAATATACTTAGTTTTTCCTACATTTAGTTGAAGCTGATTTAAATTCAACCAGTTTGATAGTTCTGTTAACCAACTATTAGCGGCTATTTCAAGTTCAAGTAAGTGTTTGCCTGTGAAAAAGATGCTAGTGTCGTCTGCATATAGAACTATGTCAGGGGTTCACGGTATATTCACAATATCCTTTATATAAAGAATAAAGAATAATGGTCCAAGGATGCAGCCTTGCGGTACGCCATATCTTATCTGTTGTGATTGGGAACGGTAACCATTTACACTAGTAAACTGCACCCTGTCGGATAGATAACTGCGTATCAGATTTAATACCAAACCTCTAACACTGTAGAGAGGGAGTTTACGAAACAAATGGGATGCTTAATGGAATCAAACGCCTTTTTAAAGTCTAGAAATAATCCAAGAATGTATTGCTTATTATCAATATTAGTAACTAACTTTTCTTTAATATCCAGGAGTGCCATTTCCGTTGATTTGTTTTCACGGAAGCCAAATTGTTGCCGGGCAAGCATTAACCTCTTGTAAAAAAATGTGGTTGATCCCTCTTATATAGGAATCGGTATAGAACACGAAAGTGAAACGTGTCTTCACAGAAGTAGTGTAATGTTTATTGCACATTGATATATAATGTCTATTGGTGTTTTGTGGCTAAAGCGCCCTTAGGCGTTGATGCACCCACGCTGACGCCTGGTGGCACGTCTCCTCCATCACGACTACCAACGTCGATGACCATGAGCAACCGTCGTGCATATGGAAGCTGCACTACGCTGCACACGCTAGCACAACGCGAAAGACGAAGCACGTAACTGACACACTAATACAACGCGCAAGACAAAGCACGTAACTGAATCGTCACCGAGTCAAATCAGCGCGTACAGCGCGTCGTAATTGCAGCCTCCGCGATCAACTTCAGAAACATTTTCAGAGCTAATTGCGGAGGCCACGCTCCGCTGCTGAGTACGGTGAACGCCACCTGGCGTTGGTAGTGCTTCTTGATGCCAGCGTCCCTTCGAATGCTGGCATCGAGGCGTCGTAGTGCTGAGACCACCGAAGCGTTCACTGTCGGTGCGCGTTAGTGTCATAATGCAGTACTTCTCTTTTCTGCTCGTAGGCGGCGGCACCGCCCCGAGCAAGAGCGCGGGTACACGGAGGAGTGTTAGATATATAAGGCGCGTCTGTGTAGCTCTCTGCAAATGCGCTTGTGGCGCAATGGGTTAAACGCTCGGCGATCTATCGTCGCGGACCGAGAGGTCGTGGGTTCGATTTCCAGATTTTGCATGTTTGTGGAACTTTTTCTTCTGGTTTCTTTCTTTGTATTATGTTCGTGTACATTGTAAGCTGACGTATTTCCGTGACGGAAATACGTCAGTGAAGTCTTGGTGGACCCCGGCATAAAACACTTTCGTGTTAAAAAGCAAAAGTGATAAGGATAGACGAGCTGGTATCGGCCAGTTACGGTAACGTCGGTGATATACCGGGTGTTTCAGAGAGCACTTTCAAAAATTTTTAAAGATTGCCTGTGGCAGATGGCACAATTCTAGTTCGTGAGCTGGTCTACTCAAAGAAGCGGACATTACTTGCAGAGAAAATTGAAGTGCACATTCGAATAATGAAAAAAATCACTAAGTACGTTTTTAACTAATTACCTTATGACCAATTAACAAATTTACAAACTTCAATTTAGAAATTCTACCCGGGGAGTTCGCAAAGTGGATTCGCCTTGTTATCTCCCTGGCTAGAATTTGCAAATAGCAGTCTGGGTCATAAATTAAGTAGGTGAAAACGTAATTAGTGCATATTTTTGTCGAATATGCATTTCAATTTTCTGTGCAACTAATGTCCGTGTCTTCGAGTAGACCAGCTCACGAATTAGAATTGTGCAGTTTGCCACAGGCAACGTTTAAACCTTTTCGAAAAGTGTTCGCTGAAACACCCTGTATAAAATGGCAATGCAAGCCATGAAATTAAAACTGTCGAAGTGTGTGCGTGGGTGGGGGGCGGGGTGATCTACTGGCCAAACTACAAAATGGGTTCATACCAGGCAGACGCTTAGAGGATAATATGTTTGTACTAACTCAGGGCATAGAAATTTCAGTAGCTCAGAATTGATCTTTATGGCTCGCATTTCTACATATTAAAGGAGCGTACGACAACGTACAAGGATAATTGGTACGCGATATTCTCAAGCAGAAAGGTATAGATGACGATTTCGTGGAGCTGGCCAAATTACTTTGTCCTTGCGTTCGACGTTGCAGCTCGAGCGGCAAGCCGTGTTTTTCTCAACATATACTTTCTCATTTCACATAGCTGCTGAGTGATATGTACATAGACACATAAGGATTGGTGAAGACACATAAGGATGAAAATTAGTAAAACTAAAAATAATTAAAATAATAAACTAAGCCCTGCCTGTCTGTATATAGAGACAGTCATAGAGATAGCCGAGTGCAATTTGTATGGGAAGGTCGAAAATGTAATGAAGTGGTGGAAATTCACCAAGGACTGATACAAGGATGTCCTCCGTCTCCATTGTTGTTGAAGCTTGAGGTTAAGGGCAGATAAATGTGACTGGAAAACAGTGAATTAGGGTTTTTGACTTATCGTACATGTGTAATGGACAAGTGGTGCAACACAAGGTTCCCGGAATGCTGTATGCGGATGACATAGTGCTCCTAGCGGGCATGTCAAGACGTTATATACTGGTGTTTATCTGCGGCAACGTAGTGAGAAACCTAGGCCTTATATTTAGCGCAGAGAAATCGGGAAGTATGTTCTTTAATGAAGAGACAAGTAATTACATGGGGTCATTTCAATAGAAAGTCAGAGCCATAGTCAAGCAATATAGATACGTCGGCATATACATAAACGAAGGAAAGACTTACTCAAGCACCCACCAAGATAGCCTCAAATAAAGTGTAAGCGGAATGCAGCAATATTGAAACATAGAGAACTTTTGGATCTCCCAATAAATTTGAGGCAGTTCGTGGAACTTGGAAAGAGCAATGGTTCTAGCGCTAACATTTGCAAATGCCATTCTATGATTAAAATCGGATACCTTGTCGGTGTGAGAATTTAACCAAAGATCAGTAGGCCAGTTGGCTTTGGGCCATGGTAAAACCACCAATGAGCCAGTGCAGGGTGGCATGAGTTAGGCCTCTTTTGAAGCCAGAGAAGCGCAACGCAAAATTAGTTTTGAAGTTTCGAAGAGAAACTCAGGAACAGGCATCAAAAGAAATCGGCGGATAAATTGCACAAATATCTGTGCCTGAAAAACGCTGACACTGAATGGAGGAAGTGATCAAGAAAGTTGGCAACCAAATATAGGTTAATTGAAAGTGTAAACATACAATTAGGAGTCACCAGAAAGGAAGTGCGAGAAACAAAGAAAAATACGTGGAGATTTACAAGAATGGGAAGAAATAAATTATAAGGGAAAATCTGTACGATAACATAAATGACAGTGCCTTGCTATTTAAGGCTCATCGAGCTGGTTGACTGAGGACAAAATAATACTGGAGCAAATGTTCGCAACAAGATGAGGCATGTGTGCGCTGCAGCAAAAATCCGGAGACCACTCAGCACATCCGAACGGAATGCGAATGGATTCCCCCAGTGAGACCTGGAAGTAACGTACACTTTCCAGAAGCCCTTGGATTTAAAGTTGGTGGAAGCATCAACCGGTCAGCAGTCGCGATAAGCAAGAAGGAAGGAAGGAAAACATTTATTAGGTCCTGCAAGTTGTCAGTTGCCTCACAAAGTGGGCTGCTCCCACGTTGTGCCTGGCAAGCAGAGCCTTTTGGCCGCGTCGTGGGCTTGCTGGACCGCCCATAGTTGCTCGGTCAGGTCCGGGCTGCGAATCGCTGCCTTTAGCCTGTCCCAATCATTGCCTAAATTTTGGTTGGTTCGGTTGCACGACCAGAGCATATGTTCTAAGTCAAGTGGTGCATTGCAGTCTGCACACTGTGTGTTAAGATATTCGTCTGCCATGTAGAAATGTAGTCTTCTTGGTGTGGGATAAGTGTTTGTTTGTAGTAGATAAGCAAGAGACGTATAGAGTATTTGTGAAAAAAAAAAGCGTGGGAGACATTGATACGACCGTATCCATTACAGGAATACGTAGCCATACAAACTAGAAAGAGAAGTATTCAGGAAAAAATTGATTATGGAGATGTATACAAAAATGCTAGAATGAAAAACGTGTGCAGTATTACTGAATTAATCAAGTATAAGCAGAAACTTGAGAGAGGAATCCAGCTGCATGACATGACGCATTTCGACGGTGGGAACGAGATGTGTCACTGCAGTGCCTGAATTCCAATTGAAATAACGTCGACAGTCAATGTACAGCGTTCTACATTTGTTTGCTCCTCTCTGCTTATCATCTTTAGAGAGTACATTTGAACAATTTAATTACAAAAGCACTCGCCAAAGAGTGCAGACGTCGCAGAAATAAAGAATTCTAAAGTCAAAACAAATATTCATGGTGTCGTGATATATGAAGCGATATTCATATCTTTATTAGCACAATATGTGTGATCGCATTATTTTAATGTAACCTCTGCGGCTCGAAATGATTTATCAAGCTTATGCAGGTGGTCACTAGCATGTTTTAGCAACAATGACGAAAATATTTTAATCACTCTGCTTACTTGGCGAAGAAGTTTCGCCACAAGGCAATCACTTGTGAGAACACTGCATCAAAGAAAAAGGGTCCGAGAGCCCTCCAATCCGGCAGATGGGCACAGAAGTACCTAAAAAATAACCACCTTTATTACCGGTAACCGGAGACAGTGCGCGGACAGGCGTTTACCTAAATATGTAGCTGGTCACAACATAAGCAATGCCCACAACAACGGTGCGTTGATAGTACGATAATATAAGCCAAAATGATGTGGTACAGAAAGTAATTGCAAAGGGGAGGCCCTTACTAGGGAGCCTACATGCAAGCGCTGTTTTTAGCGCTTCCATGTAGGCTACCTAGACCTTACGCCACTTTACCAAGGAACAAAGAAGAACCAGGTTCCTCGCACGAGTTTCCAGCCTCGCTGGCCTACATATATATCATCACGTTTCGTCCTCAGCTCAGAGACATATCTGTCTTTTCTTTCTATGTTCAGACTACGTAGTGACCCTGCACGCCCAGGCAAGCAGCGTAGCTGCGAGAGCAAAACTTTGACCTACCAGACAGCTTCGTGGTCGACCATGGTGCGAGTTTGAAAAATTAGGAAACAAAAGGAAATAAAAGAACCAGACAATGGAGGAGATACCATTGGAAGTTAAAATGTGAAGGCGCCTAAGAAGCAGGACACAAAGCGAAAGAAACGTATGCGCATTTTCTTTTTTGCGACCCACTTTCCTAAATAGACTAATTGACGAGCGATATAAAATATATGTGTGAAAAAGAAAATAAAATGAGAAGAACGCGCCAGTGGAGTGTATGGGTGAGAGAGAAAGAGGGAGAGGACGGCTAGCGCAAGGGCAATAGCCTCCAGGCCGGTTCGTGTCGTTCACCTGGTTGCAAGGCATGGTTTCCGTTGTGTGTCGAACACAACATACCGCAACGAAGAAGATGGTTTGTGTAGCCGCGGCAGGATAGTAAATACGGTTCCCATACAAGACGCGTTCGTCTTCATGCTGCTTTGCGCACACTGCGCAGCGTGCACACCCGTGGCTTGAGCAATTCGGGTGACTCAGCCTGTATACTGCAATTATTTTTTCTAAATATTACAGTGATAGCACCAGCAAACGCACAAGGTCAGTGTTTCTTTTGCGTAGCAGACGACATCTTTCACTGTGTCTCCTTATGCCAATAAGCCGATAGCACGTGTTCTCTTTGCAATATTTCGTCGTATTGTTTGACGAACTGCCCTTAAACTCGAATAATGCGTTAAGGTTATTCCGGTTGTGCTGTAGATCGTTCAGAAACAGCCTTCTTCGCTTATCGTGGTTACAAAGCAATGCCTCGATCCTGCTCCACGGTGGTACCAAGAGCGACATTGGACAGAGCAGACGCGGTCCGGCCCGGCTTCTGTGCTGCCGCAGTGGCTTTCGCGTTCCGAGTTCCCCAGACAGCCTGAGATAAGGACACTGTAATAAGCGGCAGAGAATCTTTACTTTTGTTGAGGCGTTTTTTCTTGGTCTCGCTTTGAGAAATATCTTCACCTATTTCCCTTTTTCTGCCGTTGTCCAGCACTCTCCTAGCCAATGCGTCCTGGCGAACCAGCTACTGTTAGGACCAACAATTGTGCCCCATGCACATTATGTCCTTTATTCTAGATTTGGCTGTCTCCGCTATTCCTTTAGGGGTATCTAGCGTACTGAAAAAAAATGTGGTTGATCCCTCTTATATAGGAATCGGTATAGAACACGAAAGTGAAACGTGTCTTCACAGAAGTAGTGTAATGTTTATTGCACATTGATATATAATGTCTATTGGTGTTTTGTGGCTAAAGCGCCCTTAGGCGTTGATGCACCCACGCTGACGCCTGGTGGCACGTCTCCTCCATCACGACTACCAACGTCGATGACCATGAGCAACCGTCGTGCATATGGAAGCTGCACTACGCTGCACACGCTAGCACAACGCGAAAGACGAAGCACGTAACTGACACACTAATACAACGCGCAAGACAAAGCACGTAACTGAATCGTCACCGAGTCAAATCAGCGCGTACAGCGCGTCGTAATTGCAGCCTCCGCGATCAACTTCAGAAACATTTTCAGAGCTAATTGCGGAGGCCACGCTCCGCTGTGCTGAGTACGGTGAACGCCACCTAGGTGGCGTTGGTAGTGCTTCTTGATGCCAGCGTCCCTTCGAATGCTGGCATCGAGGCGTCGTAGTACTGAGACCACCGAAGCGTTCACTGTCGGTGCGCGTTAAGGCCGGAATACATGGAGCGAATAACCGGCGTCCGAGCGAAGAACTTCGTCGGGCGGCGAACGTCCGACGGCCGGCGTCAAGAAATTTGCCGTCCGCAGCCGATCTGCCTGTCCAAACATTTTCGTCGGGCGAACGCTGCCGCCGGAAGCGTCTAGCGCGCAGCGGTGGACGACAGCCAATCAGGAGGCACTAGTTCCGGTCGCAATGCATGCTGGTGTTTCGCGCGCGCGCGCCTTTTCGCGTCGTCTGCAATCGCGTTGGTGTTGCCGTGTCTGCATGTCTCTGCACCGATTGAGTAGTTCCTAGTATGATCTCTCAGGAATCGCGTTGTATTTGTACATCCCATATCCGCTGATCTGCGAGGAAACAGACAAGCAGTGCAAGCTCTCTACAACAACCTTCAACAGAAATCTTCTGATCTCAGAGGCCACATGCTGTCGTCATGCCTATCTCCCGACTTCCCCGATAGATGGCGTTGGCATCGGATATTTCTTTCGCTAGGCTTAGACGCGTTCGAAACGAGAAGCGATCTCGAAAACTACTCAAGGTTATCCATAATACTCTGTCGTCGAAGCGGCCTGAGACTAAGCGAAAGCCGTTTACGCAGTCATTTGCTTCCAACTAAGTGAATTCTACAAGGACAACGCCAAATTCAGTTCGAAGCGGGCGGCCGGGACCGCCGCCAACACGGCGGCCAACGCGCGGCGGCGTTCGCCGCATGTATTGCAACACAGCAAACATCCTGCGTCGTGTCGCCGCGTCGTTACTTGACGCGTGAAGTTCGTCGAGAAAGTTCGCTCCATGTATCCCGGGCTTTAGTGTCATAATGCAGTACTTCTCTTTTCTGCTCATAGGCGGCGGCACCGCCCCGAGCAAGAGCGCGGGTACACGGAGGAGTGTTAGATATATAAGGCGCGTCTGTGTAGCTCTCTGCGAATGCGTTTGTGGCGCAATGGGTTAAACGCTCGGCGATCTATCGTCGCGGACCAAGAGGTCGTGGGTTCGATTCCCAAATTTTGCATGTTTGTGGAACTTTTTCTTCTGGTTTCTTTCTTTGTATTATGTTCTATGACGTATTTCCGTGACGGAAATACGTCAGTGAAGTCTTGGTGGACCCCGGAATAAAACACTTTCGTGTTAAAAAAAAGAAAAGAAAATCTTATTTCGCGCCCACGTTTTGCTTCGTATATGGGATGAGTTACCTTTCTCAAAGGGTCGTGCGCCTCACCTAGGGGAAGGAGCAATTCTGTCCTGATACGCCTTACAGCAACGGCAGGCATTACACGGCAGCGTTCGATTTAAACGTTTATCAGATGCATTTACCGACCGGAATGGCGTCCCTTTGTTGTCGTTTGTCAGGGGCTGCTGTGCGGGCGCCCCCCCCCTCCCCCGCACCCTTGCCAATAAAATTATAAAGGCTAAAAGAACGATCCTGCAAGATAAGGCATGCTATGAACGGCTGAATCGATATTCTGCATTCATTGTACCTTGTTCCACTCCTGCGATTTCGTCATTTTCTTCTTTCACTCCATAGGAATATAGGTGGAGTAGGTCCTAAAACTCTGTTTGTCTATTCGTCCGTGGCGAGGCAAAAAAAATGTAGACTGATCTCGAAGATAGCGTAATACTGGGCCGCACGTGGCCCATTATTGAACGCTTTGCCAATACACGGGCAGAATGCGCAGCTTATGTCCATTGTTCGTGCGCTTGACAGCCGCCGGCAGGTGTGGCGTGATAACGACTCATTGTCCGCGTGAACATGCGCATCGGTGAAACACAGTGAACGCGTCAGTCTAACAGCCTCTATGGCAGACTATGTGCCGACCACAAGACAAGGAGAAGTCATTGATTACGTATACGTACGTGGTATCAACAACGTGTAAACACTGAAGTACGTGTCACACATCAGCACCGGCAATAGACCCGCACTCAGTATACTGGTACCTAACGCGTACAAGCGGAAACACGAGGAAGAAGTACTAGACACACAAAACAGGGTTAGAGAAGACTGTACTTGTATGTGAATGGGGAATGTGAAATACAAGACTACGTGATTGGATATATATATGTATGTATGTATATATATATATATATATATATATATATATATATATACGTCGTCTTTAATTACGTGGACATACGTAAACATTACTCTTTCCGCAACACGTATACAAAAGAGGCGAAACAGCAGAAGAAGCAAGCCAAAGCCAAATATAACAATATAATGTTACGCATATCATGGATAATTCCCGCTGAGGAAGGTCCCGCTAAATGTCTTTTTTTTCGGTTGTGGTCCGGGGCCGCACCGAGAACCATTGTTCTTTTATGTTCTTCGCAAACTCCTTGCATTTTGTAAACCTCTCCCAGTGACAGCACTGTGTGTACAGCGTTATTTCAGAGACAGGTCAGAGAAAATTCACGCAACAGCGGTTAGTTGCATTTATTCCCAGATGCTGACGAACAAGAAGTAGTTTTTCTGTGGCGAACTTTTCAGGTCGTGTTGAGAAATACTTGTATTGTTGCAAGTGATTACTACCGTATTGCGATGTACAGGTGATCGAACCTCAAAAGGAACAGCTAATGAGCGTTTAAGTGAAACACACTACAGCTGTGATAGTTCCACGTCTCTTTCTGATAATTAATAAGTGGTATTCGGAAAGAAGGGGGAACCACTTGGAACTTTCGGGAAGCCCACTGAATGACACAGAATTCAGATTCACTACGGCATTTATATTGGTTTCAGTTGCGAATGTTTATAGAGATATTTGCCATCAGGCGTTTAAGGTGAACACATATCACTGCTGCGGCAAACGAGGGGAGTTTTCGCTGGCTGCGTAGGCATATGCTGCATCCGGGTTGTTTCCAGCACGCTGCTGACGTATTAGTCACATCAGACTGGCGCCATTGCGTATAAATAGTAAAATAAACAGGTCATTACAAAGTACCACCACTGCTGCTTGAACTCATGCTGCAGAGAGAAGATCAAGAGGGTAGAGGAAGCGCTAACTTGCGAGCCGTCGCGTACTTTCCGACCATACAGCATTGATTTTGTTTACCTTATAAAATTGCGCAGTGACAGGTTGTTTTTTTTAAGGTAATGTTTTATAAAAAAAATGCTGACTTTATAAAAAAAATGTGGTTGATCCCTCTTTATAGGAATCGGTATAGAACACGAAAGTGAAGCGTGTCTTCACAGAAGTAGTGTAATGTTTATTGCACATTGATATATAATGTCTATTGGTGTTTTGTGGCTAAAGCGCCCTTAGGCGTTGATGCACCCACGCTGACGCCTGGTGGCACGTCTCCTCCATCACGACTACCAACGTCGATGACCATGAGCAACCGTCGTGCATATGGAAGCTGCACTACGCTGCACACGCTAGCACAACGCGAAAGGCGAAGCACGTAACTGACACACTAATACAACGCGCAAGACAAAGCACGTAACTGAATCGTCACCGAGTCAAATCAGCGCGTACAGCGCGTCGTAATTGCAGCCTCCGCGATCAACTTCAGAAACATTTTCAGAGCTTATTGCGGAGGCCACGCTCCGCTGCTGAGTACGGTGAACGCCACCTGGCGTTGGTAGTGCTTCTTGATGCCTGCGTCCCTTCGAATGCTGCCATCGAGGCGTCGTAGTGCTGAGACCACCGAAGCGTTCACTGTCGGTGCGCGTTAGTGTCATAATGCAGTACTTCTCTTTTCTGCTCGTAGGCGGCGGCACCGCCCCGAGCAAGAGCGCGGGTACACGGAGGAGTGTTAGATATATAAGGCACGTCTGTGTAGCTCTCTGCAAATGCGCTTGTGGCGCAATGGGTTAAACGCTCGGCGATCTATCGTCGCGGACCGAGAGGTCGTGGGTTCGATTTCCAGATTTTGCATGTTTGTGGAACTTTTTCTTCTGGTTTCTTTCTTTGTATTATGTTCGTGTACATTGTAAGCTGAAGTATTTCCGTGACGGAAATACGTCAGTGAAGTCTTGGTGGACCCCGGCGTTTTTTAAACTTTCGTGTTAAAAAAACGGCGCTTTCGTAGTTCAAACACTGCCCAAGTTCTGTGCTTAATGTTTCTCCAATCCTGCTCCAATTTTGCGCTTGTGTAGTTCAAATCCAGCGCTAATGCAGCTCCACTAACGTAAAACGTGGGTCAGTGCGAAGCAGTGATGCGCCGGTGTTTCCCTTTTGTTAACTCACCGTTGGTTTGAGCTACATAAGCGCAGGATTTGAGCAGGATTGGACCTACATTAAGCGCTGAATTCAAATTCTGCGCTTTTGTAGTTCAAATCCAAAGCTAATGCAGCTCCACTAACGTGTAACCTGAGGAAGTGGGAAGCAGAGATGCGCCGGTGTTTCCCTTATGTTGTTTTTGTGCTATTCTTGCACAAGTGAGGCGGAATCGAGTGCTTGTGGGGTGGTGACGCCCTCTCTTGCGCTGCGCTTGTACCAGACTGGCGTTTCGGAAGCTATTTTCTTGAGTATCTGCTAATTCCCGCATATGCCTGGCTCATACCCACATATCCAATGCGGGTATGCGCCGCATGTGATTTTATTATCGTTAATCGTGACATGACTGACGTGCATGTGATGTCATTGATGCCATGACTTATCAGTCATGTTAGTCATACATTCATACTTTTCCATGCCAATTTTAGTATATAACGTGTAAAGGAGACGCGAGTTTTCGACAGGTCTTGTTTTTGTGCGTGACTATGACGACGTGACATCACATTAGACGCCGACAGCCTGGGCCCCTAAAGTGCCTCGGAGTCTTGCTTATCACCTGGCATCGTAGTCCAGATTCTGGTTGAGGATTATGGCATACAAAGTGACCACACAAACACACACGCCAGCGCTCGTCTTATAAAATCAGTTTTTGTGTATCTGAATAAAGAAATCGAAGTTGACACCTAGCTTATTGCTTTCTCAAGTCATAGGAGCTTAGAAACACCATCACCGCTAGTGTAGCGCGCAAGGCGTGGATGGTGTTTCACACATTGTGTCTCATTAAGCTGTCTTGCTGTGCATATCATATATTACCAACTAGCCTGGCCTCACACCTTGCTAAGCTCAAATCTTTGCTTCAAGTACTGTGCGGCTTTCACACATTATCTCTATGGGAACTAACGGCAGTGGTCATAGAAAAGATGTTGGGTGTCCCCAGGAATCTTCCACAAAGCGCATTCACGAGGCTGTCAGGTAATTTTTGCAACTAAATTATAGTACGTGACGGCAACGTTAAGTGTGATGCGGAGCAGGCTTGTGTTACAGGCTTCGCTTAGTGTGAAAGTCACAGACAGATATATTTTATCAAGGGGCTCTTAATGACGCCTTGCGTTCTACGAGAGAGACAGCTGCAAACCCAAGCAACTCTGCGTACCAGACTCGCCGCGTCTGTTTATCTTGGGCGGTATCTGGAACGATTTGGTCAACATGTTGTGTGCAGCTCTGGCAGCATCGTCAGCCTGAACATGGCCGGGTTTACCAAACTGATTTGTAATTAATGCAACACCTCATTATGATGCAAGTCGTAGATTTTCGTACAAATGCACCTCGCATCTATTAGAAGGGGTTCCTGCATGAATAGCGACTTCATAGATTGCAGGGCTTGTCGTGAGTCAGAAGAGACCCAAAGCGAAACTCTCTGGTGCATAATAAAAACCAAACCTACCCAGTGAGGTACTTGAGGGTCTGTAGCTTGAGTCCGGTGGCTGAGCTTGACAGAGGTGTTGGCACTCACAAACGAAATCCACGCACCATTGGCAAATAATGCCGCTGTAAATATTGGTCATCGGTTTAGAGCTCGGTCACGTGCGGAAGTTCCCATCCTGAAACTAGTAGTCCGGCAGCGTATTGGGCGTCTCATAGTTGCGGCTCTAGTCACTACACCAGTGGCATGAATGTTTAGCCTCCACGTAAAATCTATGATGCATACGAACACATCTACCAGCGGGTATGTACTGGGAAACATCTTGGAAGAGCAACCGCTGCCCTGCTGCTTGCTCAGACATTCCTTAATGTACTCTTCTACAGCGCTGAACACATGTACACCGACCTTCTTCTTTTTCTTCTTTTTTGGTTTCGATGATGCGGTGCAACTTAAGTGCTGTTTGTTTCGAAGGCGCTCTCTTGTTATCTTTTGCCAGCCCTGGCAACACATGTACAGCTAAGGAGAGCAAGTTGATGATATGGTTCATGACAAGAAGGAAAATACCGAAGTTGTTTGCGGGTAAAAATAAAAGAACACATAACAATGTAAACGAAAGTAAATGCTATTACTATTACCGGAATTTATGCTGAACAAAGGAGAACGAGACACAATAAAGTTTCAGTGCACTTCTTTGTTCTTCAAGGTCTTGTTTGAGCGGATACTTGTTTCCTGAAAGGAGAAGCCTAATTCATGAGCTGGGCGCGTGTAAGAGGGACGACAAGCGAGGTAGAATGGATCTCCTTGCTCCTTTCTGAAAGCTGACGGGTGGATTCGTTAAGACAATGATCTGAGAATCAAACCGAGATGTAAAAAAAAACCAAGGGCCTTGCGAGAAGCGCTTCGCAACAACAAGTTCAGTGCCCCTTCTATGGCACTAGACAAAAATATTCACGGCAAACGATAGTTAGTGGAAGGAAAGCGCAAAGATGTATAGTAGTCTAGAGGAGCAAGAATTTAGGACATAACGTTGTGTAAAAGCATATTCTGGAAACTAAACAAGGATTACACCTGTATGACTTTATTCTCTCCGGGGGTACGCAATGGGAAGCGCTTCCAACCTTTAACACATAGAATTGGCCAGTTCAGCCCTCCGCCACCTACTCAAACACTGTTTTCGTCCCGCCATCGTCTTCAATTCTATCATCGTCACTCCAGTGTCGTCATCCGAGGGTCGTCACTCCATCGTAGTCATACATCGCCGTCCCTCCAACGTCCTGCATGGTCCCATGCTTTGACTTACTATATTCCTGAAACGCCTAATAATTTTTACGTGCTCTCAGTGCTTTTTTTTCTGATTTTCCAGCTGTTACTCCCGATACAGTTTTCTGTTGCTCAATACGTGCTACATAAAAGTGTTTTTTTCAAGCCTGAATGAAAATTTTTGTCATAAAGTGGAACCGACTGGCGAACGGCTCAGGCATCCGAATATATAATTTGGGCCTCGGAGGAAAACAGCTCCCACTTAAGTGTCAAGTACTTTTCATGGCATCCAGATAGATTTTCGGTTAAAAAAATGTCTTGAAAATTTAGCATCAAGCTGTCGGTTTGCAGTGGTGACGTGTTAATAAAAAGGGCCAATAATGATGCAATTCAATTTTTCAGGGCGGAAGGCTTAAGTGGATCATACCCCAGCGGCCTCAAAACAGAGGCGTCGTTCGGTCCAGTGGTACAAATACAGTCATCATCAGAATAGGATCATACACCCCCCCCCCCCCCCTAAGCAACCAAACTCCCTCTCATTAGGCAGAGGCTACAGGCACTCAGCAAAGTGAATGCGAGCAGTGCATTCATTGATTGGTATCACACACACAACGTACAGAAACGCGGTGTCTAGTCATGTGGCTAGAACTACTCAGCAAAGTGAAGCGAACAGTGCATACTTTCCTTGAAATCCTCCATACAGCACACAGAACGGCATACGCTTCAGTCTCCTGCTGAGAGGATGCAACTTTATGTCGAAGACAAACGTCGCTCGTGCGAGTCTGACCCCGCTATACGAGCGCGCAAAGCCGCATCCCCGCGTCGCAAACGAGTCGAAGAAGCCGAACTGCGAAAGCAGCAATGCCACCATGTAAGGCGGCACATTACCAAGTGTGCAGCAGGAGTGTTACAGCAGTGTAGCAAGCTGCCGAAGCTTTTTTTTTTTGTTTTTCACAAGGAAGTACCAGATTATTTTCGCATCGACGAGTGGCGGTGAAAATTTGGGAGAGATGACTATCTTTGTACCTATTAGTGTGGGACCATGGCACTAAACGTAACGTTCTCAAAATACGCAGCCGCGAAGTGCGAGCTTAGAACTACGCATGTATTAAATATGGTAAAACGCCTACCCTTTCTCCCAACCCTGGTTGCCATGGATACTCCGCGGTCGTGCACGTTTTATTTTGTAAGGGTATCCCGCAAGCATTTTGTATCCATCGGATTCCGTGCAGTTTCGTGTTTCAGGTGTTCTTTGTGATAGGGAAACGTCACCTTCGTGCTATAACTCAGCGCTCACCCCATCCATTCTCCGCGTTCAACGCTGAGTTGTATTGCGAATGAATGTTCTCCCAATTCCTCATTGATGTCTCCCCATCCTGTGAGACAACGCAATGTGCTGAGACGGGGTGCGCACTGCTCTTTTCGTCGAATGCGCCGAACGGGTACCGGATCATTCGCAGAGGAGGCGAAAGAGGACGTCTTCAAAGTGCCCGAACTGAGAGAGTTGTGGAAAACAGCAAAGTCTTTCAGCCGTGCTTTAACAACAGGAATTTTCTTGCACCATTGTTGCCCTACGTAGCGTGCTTCTCAAGGCATCTAAACGGCGTGCTTTTGGCCGGACGAACGTGATGACCCTGAGTTAGCCAGTAAATGGTAATGCGGAGCCGGGTCTACTGAATCCGATTTTGATAGAGCACAGTTATCGTATACAATACCATTCAAATGAGGTAGAAATATCAGAGTTCCAATATATAGGGGAGATGATAGAAACATGGACTTCCATGTTCCATGTTCCTTCCCATGCACTTTCGTGCACTTGACGAAAAAAAAAGTAATACTGACAGCGCAATGGCTACAGCCTTGTAGCGCATATTAGTAGAGTTCCAGAAAATAAAAATCACGTTATTACGTCGCTTTCTATTGCGTGGGCTCGATATGTCATTGCATGACGTTCGATCCCAGCTGCATTGTAGAGACATATAGCCAGCTCAATGCTATTGATTTTTCGCACCATCGCTGGGGCGCCCACTTTGCGACTGCCTGCACGATAAAGTAGCCTTATTTCCTCATTTGTTTGCTGAAATACTTTGTAATATTGTTTTCTACTTTCATAAGCTCTCCTAATGTGCCATAAAGATTTGTGCAAGCCTTCTGCTTTATTTGCATGTTGAATCATTTTTATGAAGCAGAAACAAATTTATCTGCTCGTTGCACTGTCCAAAACATTTACAAATATCTCGTAAAGTGACAATTGCAGTGTAGAGCCCGGCGCCACTTGTAGTGGTCATTAGAATACCCATTAAATCGTAAATATTGTAAGACTACGCCCGGGACGAAGGCATAGCTCTTCTATATTAACACAGCACGAGACAACTAACGAACACCAACACGAGAAAAGATGATGATGACTATGAGGATGGGTATGTACAGATGAAGACGATGATGAACTGCACAGTTAGCGCTCACACTAACTCCCCCATCCCTCAGGAAAGCGGTCGGCAAGGCAGCGAGTCAGAAACTGTACGAACACTGAAGATATGGCTTCAGGCGAGAGACGTGAACAAATTCAGTGCGGCGGCATTGGCGGTCAGTAACCGAGGTAACAGGAGCCACGCGATAGTTCACGGCAGATGTTCTTTCAAGCACGGTATATGGGACGCCATACCTGCGAAGAAATATTTCACAGAACCCCGACACTCGAACAGGTGTCCACAGGAGCACTTCGTCGTTTGGACGGAACGAAATGACACGACGGGTCGCATCACAACAGGACTTTTCCTCTTGTCCTGAATGGTCGCGGTGTTGGCGCGCGCAATTTCGCGGCAGTGGGCGACGCGGGCAGCGAACTCCTCTGGTACAGATGCGGATGGAACAGAAGGCGTAGAGAGAAAGGTGGTGTCCAGAACAAAAGATGGTTCACGGCCGTATACGAGGAAAAAGGGGCTGTAGTTTGTTGTGCGTTGAACGGCAGTATTATAAGCAAACGTGATGAAAGGAAGTATAGTGTCCCAGTTTATGTGGTCCGGTTTAACATATATACATGGAATTCATGTCGGACATAGTTCGATGGAAACGCTCGGTAAGATCATTGGTTTGGGGATGATACGCTGATGTGGTCTTATGGATGACGTTTGAGGCCTGCAGGGCTTCAGCCAGAATTTGGGAAATGAATGTCTTGGTGTGGTCACTTAGAAGAACACGAGGCGCACAGTGGCGCAAGACAATGGTGCGCAGGACGAACTCGGCGACTTCAGAGGCCGCACCAGAAGAAAGAGCTGCCGTCTCAGCGTAGCGAGTGAGTTGGACTACGGCGGTGACAATCGAGAGGTGACCCGCGGGTGTAAGCGGAAGGGGTCCGTATAAGTCGATACCCACGAATTCGAAGGAAACGGACGGGCACGGCAATGGTTGTAAAGGGCCCGGCGGGAAGAGAGGTCGCACGTTTTCGATGTTGGTATGACACACATGAACTGACGTACTTCGCAACACTAGTATACAGACCAGGCCGAAAACAGCGAGTCTTAATGCGGTCGTAGGTTTTGTGAAATTCTAAGTGGCCAGCCGCGGTAGTCGTCGTGAACCGCTTGTAAAATTTGCAGTCGAAGTGAGCGAGGGACGACTGGGACCCATCGGTGACCGGTAGAGTGGTAAACTTACCGAAGTAATGATCCATCATGAAGTTTAAACCGTGCAAGTTGCCCTCTTTAGCGGCTGTTGGGAGGACGGGATAAGCCAGTGAGCCAGTCGATAATTGTGCGGCAGTATGTATCTGCACGTTGGAGGGAGACGATTTCTCCTGATGACAGAATGTCTACTGAGGTCACGAATCGTACCGAGGCCATCGTTGTGGTCGGTTGACTGGGCGATGCCGAATGTATGGAAGGTGAGACATGGCCATTTGGCGACAGCGGGCAGCGAGATAGAGCGTCAGCATCTTGGTAGTTGCCTGCCAGACCTATATGTGACAGTGTAGTCGTACTCCTGCAAACGCAGCACCCAATGGCCGAGGCGTCCGGTCAAATTCTCCAGGGAGGACAACCAACACAGAGCATGATGGTCAGTCACAATTGTGAATTGGCGGCCATATAAATAGGGGCGAAACTTTGGTATGGATCATACGATGGCAAGGCATTCTTGTTCAGTATAGTTTCGCTCAGCAGGAGAAATAGTACGACTCGTGTAGGCCACGACTTGCTCTTCAGACACGTGGTTCCGCTGCAGCAGGACAGCGCTGATTCCATGCCCACTTGCGTTCAGTGTGTAGGATAGTAGAGGCTGTGGATCAAAGTGACGAAGCACTGGTCCTGACGTGAGGCATCGCTTAAGGGTCTGAAAGGCGGCTTCACATTCATCCGTCCAGGTAAAGGGTGTGGTCGTGGTCAGGAGTTTATGAAGAGGAGCTGCGATAGTCGCGAAACCACGTACAAAGCGGCCGAAGTACGACGCTAATCCGAGAAAGATGCGAAGGTCTTTAGGTGTGGTTCGTGTTTGGAAATGCTGTACAGCAGCGACGTTGTCAGGATCTGGCTTAATGCCGTGCTTGCTGACCACGTGACCTAATACTTTGATGCTGCGGCTTGTGAATAGACACTTATAAGTATTGAGCTGGAAACCGGCCTTGGCTAGACATATAAGAATGTTTTATAAATTCTCTAGGTACTGGGAGAAGCTGGACGAAACGATGACAATGTCCTCCAGGTAACACAGGCAAGTTTTCAATTTGAAGCAGAGCAGTACAGTATCGCTCATTCGTTCAAATGTGGCTGGCGCATTGCACAGACCAAAAGGCATTACATTGAATTCGAAAAAGCCATCAAGTGTTGCAAACGCTGTCTTCTCATTGTCGGGCTCGTGCATCTGGATCTGACAATACCCAGAACAAGAGCCGAGGCTCGAAAACTATTCGGCACCTTGTAAGGTATCCAAAGCATCGTCAGTACGAGGCATAAGATAGACATCCTTACGGGTAATCTTGTTCAGTGCCCAATAATCAATGCAAAAGCGTATAGAACTGCCCTTTTTTAACTAGGACAACAGGAGACGACCAAGGGCTTGCAGGAGGTCTTATAACGTTCCACGCGAGCATATCGTTGACTTGGTATTCTATAACCTTGCGTACAGCAGACGATACACGGTATAGGCGGCGACAAATGACCCGGGATCCGTCGGTTTTGATGCGTTGAGCGGTTACGGTTTTTTGACCCAAACCATCCGAAGAAACGTCAAAACAAGTTTGGTGTTTCCTTAAGATGGTCAGAAAGGCATCAAGGTGGTTTGGGCTGAGATCTGAACTCACAGTGGTCGTGAGAACACTAGGTGAACCGTCCGTGGGCTTACACTCGGCGAAGGACGAAACAGGCGAAGCAGTGACGACACATACTGGTGTTGCGTCGATAAGGATAGCAACAGTGGACCCCTCCCGCAGCAGAAGTGGCTCTGATGTAGTGTTGCAGGTGGTCAGACTGGCACTGCCGCGTGAGAATTGCACTACACAAGAGGCAATGGCGAATCTCCGAAAAAATGCAGCGCTGAGAAGGGGAAACCACCGCGTCGCCATCGATATTATCTCTTGATGTAAGAATGCGGGCTTGGCTGGGTGGAAGGACGAAATCTGCCGCCGTGACAAGATGGGGCGGCGAGGAATCGGCAGCATCGAGCTTGGTGTCCGTAATAGGTATAAGTGGTTGTCAGCACCAAATGACAGCAGATGCAGATGACAGCAATGCTTTCAATGCTCCCAATGCTTTCCTGAAACGGTATTCAGAGTGGTGTTCAAAATACTTATGCATCCTCTTCAGCAGGTCATTAAGTGAAGGCTCACTACCGGATGACTGGAGAACGGCCAGAATCAAGCCAATTCATAAAACTGGAGACAAAACAACTCTTCAAAATTACCGTCCGATATCATTAACCTCAACAGCATGCAAAATCTTAGAACATATTATTCATAAACATATAGCCGACTTTCTTGAGCAAAATTACTTTCTAACGAATGCACAGCATGGTTTTAGACGAGGATATTCTACTAATACTCAGCTACTCCAAACCATACATGATTTTTCAGCGGCAATAAACGAAGGAAAACAGACTGACGCTATATTTATGGATTTAAAAAAAAAAACATTCGACAAAGTTTCGCATAATAAACTTCTTCATACACTAGGTAATGTATTAAAAAAACGACAAGCTACTCAAATGGATTTCAGCTTACCTCAAGAACCGTCGCCAGTTTGTGGTATGAAATTATTCGTCTTCCCCTACAGTTTCTGTTGATTCTCGCGTTCCCCAGGGATTCGTTCTTGGGCCACTTCTTTTCTCGATTTTTATCAATGACCTTGTCTCTAATATCTCGGTTTCTATCAGATTGTACGCAGACGATTGTGTGCTGTATGAATAGATTAATACTACTGAGGAGCAAGCCAGGTTAAACAATGATTGTTCAAAAGTATTATCTTGGTGTGAAAAATGGCAAATGTGTGTTAATTATGATAAAACATTGTTCATGCTCATAACACAGAAGCGGACGCCTCTCCTATTTAACTATACTGCTAATAACAATGATCTTTTTGAAGTGAACAGCTACAAGTACCTAGGGCTTCGCATCTGTCAAAACCTATCCTGGACCTAACATGTGGATAACGTCACCGCTAACACCCTCCGCAAACTATTTTTCCTTCGACGTGCTTTGAAGTTCACGCCCCCCAGTGTACGTTTTCTCGCATATAACAGCATTATTCGTCCCATGATGGAATATGCCGTCATAATCTGGGATCCCTTCACTAAAACTAACATTGCTAAATTAGAGAGAGTTCAAAAGAAAGCAGTACGGTTTATTTATAATTAATATGGTCGTTCATCTACCACTCATCTACTTAATCAAAGTGGTTTGCTTCCAGTCTCTTATAGAAACCGTATCTGTCGTTTAAAATTCTTTTTTCAATTACTCCAAGGTAACTACAATCTTAACACATCCAACATTACATCGTACTCCTCTGGACATAACACAAGACAACGGCACGATTTTACAGTGACATCATTAAACGCTACAATTAACTCCTATAAGTATTCTTATTGCCCCAGAACGATTACAGATTGGACTAATCTTACTAATGAGGCAGTATCACAAACGTCACTGCAAATGTGCCACAAAAGACCGGACCTACATACGGAGTTTGTACTTTTCATAGACGAAAACATAGTTCGCAATGAATAACAGAGATGGCGGTGCCAGTGTCTATAAGAGTGTCGACGAAAGCACCATCCACACAAACAGCGAGTAAATTAGTCGGGCGAACAGAAGGAATTGGGACTGTTTGCGAACAAGCAGTTTCTCCTCCAAAAACTGCAGCATCTAGTTTTTCGAATGGTTGTCGAAAGAATTGGAGGCAGGACGCAAGATCGATGAACTGCAGCGGAACAGTGACGGGGAACGACGACGGGGTGAGCGAGAAGACCGGGACATGCCTTGGGACAACGGAGGTGAGGGCGAGCGACGTCACGAGGATATATGGGGTCCTGAAACGTAGGCGTCAGATCTGGGGACATAGTCTCTCTCATAGGCGGAATAGCCACGTCGTTTATCTTGCTGGCGTCGGCGGCAGAAACGAGAGATATGAACACGTATGCCACAGTAGAAACATACTGGGCGGGAAGGGTGCCAGGTAGAGTCGTATGGTTGTACGGGGGCCTTCGCTGCCATCGAGGTCAGGTGGTCGCAGACAACGGCAGCAGGTGCAGATTGCACTGGTACCGCAGGCCACGAAGCAATCTCGGCGTAAGAATGTGCACAAACAGGCACAGGGGACCGGGCATGTGTGACACTTGTCATGGACGTCAGTTATTCTTTAATGATTTCGCGCAAATTGGGAGGGGGAGCGCGCAGAAACGCAATGGCTGTGTTGGCCGGAGCATGGCCTCTAGCACAATGATGCGGATGAGCGCTCGCAATTCGTCGTTGTCAGTGAGGTGAGCGTCGTAGGAGGCGCGGGGAAGACGAAAGGATCAGATCGTGGCAAGGCGTTGGCGTGTCATGATGTCACTAACTGAAGTGGGGCTCTGAATTACAAGAGCGTTAAAGGCAACGGAGTTGATGCCCTTCAGGATATGGCGGATACGTTCCACTTCAGACATGTCACTCTGAGCGCGACGGCAGAGAGCCAGAACGTCTTCAATGTAAGAGGTATAAGATTCATCGGCTTCCTCGATGCGGGTAGCGAGCTTCCGTTTCGCTACTTTGGAGCCCCAGCAGATGTGCCGAATATCTGACGCTGCTGCGCAGTAAATGCTGCCCAATCAGGGAAGTCGCGTTCATAGTTGAAAAAACATATTTGGCCGACCTCCCTCATGTAGAAAGAAACATTGCGGAGCTTGTGTGCCTCGTCCCAATGGTTGCAAACGCTCACCTTGTCGTAATGGTCAAGCCAGTCTTCCACATCTTCGCCGCGAAGGCCAGAAAATACCTGAGGGTCGCGCTGCGGTGCGGTGACGGACCAAATAGGCCCAGCTGGCTGAGCCGTGGTGGTGGCAGCAGTGAATGCGTTGGTTTGCGCCATGACTGGTGTTGGCGAGCACAATCGTCGACCAGAGCGGAGCTCCAGGGGTGACTGGTAGAGCAAGAGGACGGGGAAATCAACGCACGCTCCACCACTTCAAAGACGACGCCCGGAACGAAGGCAGAGCTCTTGTATATTAACACAGGGCGAGACAACCAACGAGCACCAACCCGACAAAAGATGATGATGATTATGAGCATGGGTATATACAGATGAATACGATAATGAACTGAACAGTTAGCACTCACAATATTACTTTTCTCGACAGAAAGTTCCAGATACATGTCTACGTGTCATCGATAAGGTACAAAAATGTTCATATGCAAAAACATCCTAGACGCTGGCGTTTTCTATAAAGCATGTTGCCTATTATTTATTTTTGAACTGCAGACTAGTAATACTCAGTATCTCCCAAGAGGTTAAAGTACGTAGCTCTGAAAAAGTATGTCGTCTACACGCGCCTTGTATCTCACCTGTGCGAACACAATTTTAGACGAAATTATTTTAGACGAGAAATCAGCAGAGACGTTTCATACATCCATATGACCTGCAGCCGGTACTAACAGCTGTAATTCTTGCAAAGTTACAGAGGTAAACGATTATTATTATGCCAACGCACTCAGTTCACTTCCTAGGAGGTTTAACAGCTTGATGGAAGTACTAGTAACAGTTATCGATAGGAAATAGACACTCGGCCAGTCCACAAGTCAACGCCTCTGCTTATTGATGAAAAGCGTCACATTTGCTCTTGTAAAGAAGTACATGCAGTAATTCATATTTAAATACAGGTCAATGAGGAACAACGCAAAGGAGAAAATTTTTGTAGCTGCTTTGCTTTGGTTATTTACGTGCTTGCAACATGTACAGACAAGAAGCACTTTATGCAAATTCCTGCACACGCACACCCTCCCCCATCCACGCCCCTTTCCACACACACGTACATGGAACGAGCACGCGAGTGCTTGCGTGTTTTCAGTGGTTTGAAGTTAGCAATGCTCCTGCGCTGCGTGTGGTGTGATTTTGAGTGTGTCTTCTTCTTCTTTTCCCTTTCGTTATTTTGATTGTGTCCTCCTTTAATTTGTGTAGTTTTCATATATGTTTGCATGAACACTAGGAATAATACAGCGAAGCTTTCTTCCATAGGGTAGTTTAACCGTTACTCCATGACCTCCAATAGTGTTGGCCACCATTAAAAGGTCACAAATGATCCACACGCGCGACGAAATATTAGCGATCTTTGGCCTGTCCAGTATTCTGGTAGCCTTAGTGCGGACCGGATGAGCGGAGGCGCAAACGTAAGGCCGGCACGGTGCAGACACGTGGAGGTGTAGAGCCCAACCGGACAGACACAGGTCTAATATTGAGTAGAAAAGTGCATTCTGTTTCGCTGTTGCTGTAAATATTAGTTAGCGGCGTAATCGTGTTGCTGCTGAAAATTTACACCAACAACAAAGTAAAATACAATAGGTTACCACGATATTAAATAAGTTCATCTAGTTGAGCTCTACGCCACCACACGGCTGGCAACACGAAGGCTGTTCACTTTTGCACCTCCGCTTTTCCGCTAAAACGCCCAGTCCGCTTGCCTTTACCGGAATATCGGATGCGCTAAAACTTTCTATTAAACCGTTTTTAGCCGGTGAAGATGCAGGTATGACCAGATATTGCTCTGCGTGTGACTTGTCCTTGCAGGTTTAAGCGAAGATTACACTAGGACATGAAATTAGGAACAGAGAGAACACCTCAGTGTCGTGAGATGGAGGTAGAGATGAATACGGCATTGCCAAGCGTGGTTCTGTGTTAGAATACAAATATGTATGCGGATACTTGAGTTGGGGGCCCTTTTGAATAAAATAGCCACCATGTGCTTATGTAATTGTCATCGCTCTTGCTGCTTTGTTGCTTCCAGCGATGTAGACTATCTTGAGCATCTCGCCTTTGTTGCATTTTGAGTTACGGCAATTGCTTTCATCAAGGTTGGCTGTGTAAAGCTAACAACATAAAGCGCCAACTCTCTCCTTTGGCAAATTATTCACGAAAGACTCGCACTTTACGCTGAAGCGACAAAAGTGTTTCTCAAAATATACAAGGGTGAAAGAGCTTCAGCAAAACCACAGATTGGCAAAACTTGGCAAAAAACCTGAAAACAGGAAAGATTGAGTGTGGAAGCGAATAAGGCACGTTGACCAAAACAAGTATATCAAGTATTGAGTCACAGCCATAGGCAAGGCCAGAAAACTCACTTGAAAAATATTTGGCGTAGCAAGCGGGCAGAGCAGAAACAAATAAGAAAAAGGGAAGGAGGTGAGACGGGCTGTGCAACGGCCGGTCAATAATCATGTCCGTCCACAGGACAAAAAGCGGGCAGCGACGGCTCTTCGATCGGAACACCGGCGAGGCAGCCATTTGCGATGACGCTTCCCGCTTTTCTTCCTCTCTCTCATTGGCAACCTTCCACACTCTCGTCTACTCCCCTTTGCTCTTTCCTCACCATCGTACATTTCGTCCGTCGCGCACTGAAGCCGCTTCATTCTGAAGGGCGTCATTTCCGAGGCGTCTAAGTTTTTTTTTTTCTGCATTTCGTTTTCTTTTATTTCAATAGAACCGAAAGGTGTGATATGTTTCAGCAATTGCATCAACTGATACTGGCGGTGTGTCAGCATCTATAGACGAATAACCAACTTCGTTCTGTCTGACAAATCAGAAAAAAAGGTACGCTTCATTTCATTGTACTGAATATGAAATTTTGCGCCGACGATCGTGCGTTTCGAGAGCAGCATTACAGTAGTACGCACCTACTGGCGCATACGCAGTGACCCAAGAAGGTATCAGAGGCTCTATGAACACGAAAACTGACCGACTGACACATAACCAGCGCTCCAAGACCGGGTCAAACAGAATTGAACAGCGGTACCTACCCAGATCCACATCAATAGTGACCCGTGTCGGCATGAAAAGGGTTTGTTGAAGGCCGGCACATGTATAAACATTTCCACATACACAGTGACCCAAGATTGCCCAACGGTTGGATTAGAACCCTTGTTCCCTCAGCATTGTAGCCCGATGCGCTACACATTCGACCATGGACTAACCAGGGATGCTGGTAGGCGGGAAAATGGTTAGATACAAACATGTATAAAGGTATGTATGCATATGCGTGAGTGCGAGCCCTTGGGAAATGCGTGAAGTACCGTAAGAATTCTAATGCATAATTATCTCTTGGCTCATGGTTCCTTAACACGCTATCCAGCCCCGTATACCTATATCGCTGTGCCACGCGTATGCGGCCGTGCATTGAAATTCAAAGCACTGCAATCAGTCACAGCGGTGGGAAGCAGCGGTAGATAGGAAGCGAAGTTTAATTTCGGCAAAGTGACATTCGTTATGAGAGCTCCTTGGCTACGTAAAAATATGCGTGGCCATATAGACTCTATCATGCCTTCATTGCGTCGAACGCGCTGTCGTGGAACTGACCGTGGATAATAAAATGGTAAAATATTCTTGCAATATCACAGGTTGTTTTCTGGGGACCTAATTAAATGTACGTTTTTGGATTGAGTTCTGCTGTGATAAAAACGTAAACGCGAATTGGTGTGTTCATTGAGCAATACAATTCTTGCCGACGCGATCACGATCATGCAGTGGAGCAGATGTAAGTGATTCGTTATCTGCTAACGGCCTCTTGAGCGCAGGAATCGCTTTGTCGGTCCGAACCTGCAAAACTGATGCAAAACTGATGTGTATTCAAGAAAGTGTAGTGAAATAGATTGGACGACGTAAGGCATAACATTATACTTAGACACACCGCTTCCCGGGTGTGCACTGCGACGCAGAAAAAAAACGAAAAGAAAACATGACAAGTAATTGAAAGCATTTTTGTAGTGATATTAGTCAAATAACGATACCTAAAATGAAATGGATAAAGAAAGCAAGCTCGACTTCCATAGGACTGTCCAGTTAAAATACTATGTGTCCATACCCATGCCCTTCATATTCCGCACGTGTTGGAGCACGCAGTCTTTTCGAAAAACAGCGGTGCAGTACACTTGATGAATGATTTTTTTTCCTTTTTTAATTGGCACTTTAGACGTACATATTTGTAGTTTTCAATCATATTTAGTATCGGCTCGGAAGTTATTACGTAAAATATTTATGGTGAATTTATATTCAGTCGCGTGTGTAGCTGCGTAGACGTCTAAGCGTATTCCCGCCGTTAGCATTTGGGAGAACTGACCCTAACTTTATCTAGACCATCGTGCCGTCACAGACGACGTAGGAAGACCACCCGTTAAGTACGAAGCCACTACCGGACGTTTCGATAACTTCATTTGTGCTTTCAACATGCCAACCTTTACCGCACGATGTTCCGGCTTCGTGCCTGTGTTTAAGCATTGCAAATGGGCTTTTACGATAACAAACATCTGAAGACGGTTCCTTTCTCAAAGTATATTGACATTCCACTTTTAGCGTTTAACCACGGTACATAAACAGCTGGGATGTCCCGTCTATAGCATATCATTCGGTAATAATACCCGTCTTGTAAAGCGGGTACGCCTCTAAGCTGTCTGTCCTCAGTTGTGAGGCGTATATGGTTTACTAGCATCGCTACTGCTCGAGCTGTATGAGCATCGCTAGTACATCTGTCCTTTATGTATTACCAATGGTGTACCTTGGAAGAGCCTCTCCTACAGAAAAATCTCGAGCAGCGGATGGTTGAACAGAGGCTATGGTCAGTATAGTTTTGTCAGCTTTTGCAAGAAGTCATTAGCTTTCCTTTCTCAATCTTTCCAAGTAAAGCGGATAAGTTTGAACCCTACGATCTGGGAGACTCACTAACTTAAGAAAAAAAGGTACCGTGGTCTCTTACTTCACATCTATTGTTTCGGCATCGAGCGAAAGGCAATTCAACCTTCAGGTCTCGACAGCCACCGTAGCGCGACCTCACTCGAGCTTGCCGCAACACATTTAAGAATTATTTCCCGTCAGCCAGCCAATACTTGCCTACATGTAGCCAAAGGCGGGGTCATTATATTATATGAAGATCACGCAGCCCTGCGCCGCCACGCCTTCTCCAGACTTCAAGAGCGCGGACGTTCGGCTCCGTAATGAATTTTAAATTACCTATAAACTTTTAGCCGTTTTCGGTGAGTTCACGGACGGCACACTTCTATATATAGAAGCGCACCCGAGCTCACAAAGTCGGGAATCTCCTTAACAAAAGCCTACCCTCATTTACACTCTCCCTCCCTCACGCTGCCCCAGTGGCGAAAAGTGCAGTACTATCCAAGCACTCGAAGCCACAATTTCTGATTCGCCCTAGCGTCGTCCACTCATTACCTCCGTTTCGGCGATGCTGCAGCCCCTGAGCAGCAGGTGCCTTCGCACTTCTTTTCCCGTTATGAGCTCGCTCTGAGCGCAGCCGCCGTTGGCATCTGCTGAGCAACGGGGCCTTTACGGCCCTTCTTGCATTCTCGCTACACTCATTATGTCCGGCGCCCAAGCTGGCGTGTCATCCCGCGGCCGTAACGCTGTTAATACCAAATTGCGGGCGTTGTGGCCCTTTCCAGCATATCACAGGGCTTGCTTTCCGTGTTGGTGGTCGAGAGAGTGCCTTTATTTCAGGCGCACCTACCCCCCTCCTAAGGGCTACGATTCTGCTTCCATGCATGTGCACTGCTTGTGCGTGCGTCGGATTTGCGGTGAGCCTTGTCGACCGCGCTCATCTGACCTCGAGCGTCGCAGTCGTCGTCATTGTTTTGGGGCACGCAGCGGCGCTTAGCTACCACCTACCACACTCAATGTACCAAATCTTAAGCAGTATAGGTTTGTTTAGAGTTATAGATATGCACTATGAGTTCGCACTTTACACTAAAATCAATGACCCTCCCTAGCTTTTCCATTTTTACAGTGCGCATCACTCGAAACATTGCCTATTCTGCAATGATTTACCGTCCTGAATATTTGTCCGGCTTCAACAATACCATATACTGTTTTTCAATGCACATCGGGGTTGCACTGCCCAGTTATAGTTTGAGACTCAGTCTCAAACTATTATCCGATGTCAGATTTCTTTTATTATCCTTTGCTGTATATTGAGCAATCCTGCACAAGCATCACAAATTCACCACCACCATCATCAGCATCATCGTCATCGTCGCTATCCTCATGTCCCCTGCAGGACATAAGGATGGCGACATCCCCCATGACAGCTGTGTTGTTTGAGTAATTTTTTTGTTATACCTGCCTAACATATTCTCATCGCAGTACCTCGATTCGACTGATTTTCTCCCTTAATTGGCACCCATTCTGTTATTCTAATGAACCAGTGGTTATCTGTTCCGTGCATTTGTGATCAGCCCGACTTTGTTGATTCCCCAGAAGCTCAACCAGATTATTACCTTTATTGTGGGGTGAAGAACGTATAAATATAACAATCAGTGGATCTTCTCAATGGAGAGGAATTCAGAATTCAGTTCCTACAATTACCAGTAATAAGTGACAGAAAGCTAGGGCTGTGTGTTGTAGATTCAGTTTAGGGAAAGCATATTCAATTCTTGTGCTCTACTATCAAAAATTTTGATCAACAGTGTATTTCGTAATGCAGCATGCGTATTTAATTAGAGGGATATAACCAAACTTTTTGCAAAAAGTCTACATCTGCGAGATAACTGAGGGTGCAGAAGTAAACTAATAAACGGCTGCGTGCTTCATAGGCGATAACTATTTCCTTATGATGAAATTAATAACGTAACAAATGGTAAGTAATAATATTTCAAGAAACGAGTAAATCAACCCATGGAATTTTAAGACTGCCGTTAATTAAGGAGGCTATGCAAAAAATGTTGCAGATTCACCCGAAAGGCGAAGCATCAATTGCGATAGCAAATTAGTAGAGAGCTATTCGGAGTAGGGATAGTAGTTTTATCGGCTGCATAAACTTGGACACATTCACTTACTAACTAAATTAACAAGCATGGTGTCAGCGCGCACAAGCAAACATGAGATCACACTCAATGACCACAGACAACCACTGTCAAAACGCTGGCCGCAAGTGCAGCCGCCGCAGCGAGCAAAGGTTCGTGCGGTCTATCGCTTGAACGGAAACTGAGCGGCGAATGCACAGCGCATATAAATTCCAGAGCCGTGTTGAGATTGCTTTTAAGAGACGGTGCGGGCGACCACTGCAGCCGGGCAAAGTACAAGCGCTGTTGATGGCAGAGTAGAAGCTGCCCCCCTCCCCTCCCTCCCTTGCTACCTTCCCGCTTTCCTCCTTTCGCGTGGGAGACTGACAGTTCCCTTGCGCCCTGTTGCAAGATGCGCACTTGGTGCCGCAGCGCAGCGCCGCCCCGCCTCCCTCCCTCCCACACCTCCACGGCCTTTCCCGCGACGGAAGTCGCGTTTTCTTTCCGCCGTGCGTTCGCTCTCCGTGATAGCGCACGTCCCCCGCGCGCTTTCACTCGCCCACACGGCGCGCGGCGACGATTTTATCGCCCTTGGACTTTATATGGAACCTCACGGCGACGGCAGAAATCCGCTTGAAGTGTCCATATAATTGCTATCGCAATAAAACAAGCGCAGAAGAATTTATGCGATTCCAATAATGACTTCGTGTTTTGAAAACACTGCAATAATAGCTCAGAAAAATATTCAAATGGTGCGATCGCAGTCTAAAAGTACTTACTCTCTTTCACGTTGTTATGTAACTAAGAACAAGAGGTCCCGCTGCAGTTTCTAACTGTGGGACCTCTTTCTGTATATTTTCTACTGCATATATGTACCACTAATGAAGCAATAAACTTGAACTTGAAATGAAACTTGAAATGAAACTTGAAATGAAATGAAACGAGTCAAGGGACTTTTTTTCTCGGCCGTACTCACTAATCAATGCTGGCATACCTGTTCCATACAATAGTAGAGGCTCTCTTAGAATTTTTCAACAAGATCTGCGATAATACCATAAGCGTCGCCGACATGTCCGTATAGAATGGCAGGTGATTTGGATATGCTGTAATCCAGGGGCGTAGCCAGAAATTTTTTTCGGGGGGGGTTCACCGGACCGACCGGGGGGGGGGGGGGGGCAAGCCTCTGTTTTCCTCTACGTCTCATGATGGATAATCAATATCGGTAGGTTAATCAAATGGCCATGATATACATGTATATCAAAGACATGGGACCGCCCCCCCCCCCTTCACGTGTGTGTGTGCTTGTGAAGAAATTATGTAAAAAGTAAAGTAAGCTCAGTAAATACAGTAAGGACGACAGGTACAGTGGGCGTTTGGAGCAACGGTCTCTCATCGCGCCACTGAATGGACCAGTCTTCGAAAACGCATCATTGAGACGACCCGTGCGATCGGAGAAGGCATCATTAATTGTTAATTTCCGTTAAGCATAGATGGCGTCGTCCTCGTCGGGGCGAAGTGCCTTTCACAAGTCAAGGACGGCTACACGCGTGAAAATGCACGTGTGACCCCATAGCAATAGCTTGTTCGCTGCGTCTTTGCGCTAGAAAACTTAAATACGCGCAAAAACGCGTAAGGATTTTTTTTTCGAAGCTTTCGTCGCCCTGCTCCCTCATACGAGAGGGTTGCATTTCCTGCGGCAAGTGCATGGGCCGCGGTGTCTTCCGCTTTGTGCGAGCGTGCAGCCGTCAACGCCTTTACGTCAACAGATTCAGAATTGTACAGAATATTTCAACGCACAGCATAGATATGGCATGTGTACGCATTTTAAGTAGTGCGTGCAACTCATTTCTGCTTCACTTACGCCGGTGCAAACAGGAAGCGGCCTTGTACCTCACAGAATCTCGACTGATTGGTGTACTAGTGATGCAGGGATGAACTCCAGTCTTGTTCAGTGCATAGTGCACATAATCAATTTCTCAGGACGCGTGAACTCCGACGAGAACTGTCAGCGCGTGCAACAAGAGTTTACTCACGCTGTACTGCGCACAGCAGTAATTCATGCTTGTCGGCTGTCTGTTCCGTGCATTCTGTTGCGAGTCGGTGGAATTTCACTGCTGTCATCAACCCCTTCGTGAGTACATTCCTGGTTTGGGATTCCACAAGAAAACAGCAACTACCAGCCTTCCGTAATAGCTGGTTTGGGATTCAACAACACCAGTAATTACCAGCCTTCCGTAGGAGCGCAATCGCAAACAAGAGACGTTTCTCGCGCAGACTAAGCCTACGTTCACACTTGGGAAGCGGCAAGCGGGCGGAAAGGCCAAAGCGGGCGGAAAGGCCAAAGCGGCCTGAAAATTTTTTCCGTGCCTGTCCAAGTTGTTCACATTTGTTTTGCTAACGCCGCGGCCGTTGCTGCCGTTTTCGTCCAGATCCATCTAGTCTGCGTACGTTTGTCGGCGTGGTGGCGCTCATTATCGCATTATTTCGAGCGGTATGTTCATTCATTGACCCACGTACCGTCATCAAAAGTGATCATTTTACGCAACTTCGCGTGTCATCTGCGACCTTCGGTAATTTCCTCGTTGGCGTTCCGTAATTCTCCTCACAAGGGCGCGGTAGCGCTGAGTCACAGGTTTGTGCCTAGGCGTGATAATATTTCTTTAATAGCTTTTATTTACAAGTTGTAATAACGTTTCATCATTTCGTATTGTCGGCGCCTCCAGGACACCAAAGGGGCAACGGGAACACCACAGCTAAAACCCGGGCTGGCCCTTGTGTTGGGGCTCGCCAAAGCCTGCGCGTCCTACGTGAGACCTACGCTCTCAATCTATCGTCGCGACGAGAAAAGCACCCCGCGTCTTCTGCAACATACCGTACACGTGCGAGGAGAATTATGGAGTGCCAACGAGGAATCTGCCTAACTATTGTCTGCCATGGAAATGGAAGAAGAAATGGCTTTTATACTTCTACCTACTTGTTTTCTAGAAATGGACAATGAATAAACGGAAGACGCGGACACCTCGGAAACGGCGGTGGTGGGTTCGCCTGGCTTTGCAAAAGCGCGAGAAGTTGGGTCACGCCAAGGCTTCGTTGCCGCACCTCCGGCCGCGCGACGTTAAATACTATCGCGAGTATTGCTGACAGTACGTTTTAGTGCCACTCTTGTCGTAGAGCAAGGGCTGGTTCTTGATCGCGTCGACCAGCATTACAGCCTACACTTTTGGTGCCATGTTCAATTTTACGACAGGCTTTTACATGCTAGTGTAGCTTCCAGTGAAGCAGAACGACTTTCCGCCGCGTTTCCGCTTCGCCATGGCGAAAAAATCGGCCCGAGACCAATTTGGCTCGCAGCCTGTTTTTCTGCCTGTTTTGCCGCCTAGGCGGGCGGATTTTTGCAAGATTTTGCCGCTTCCGACAGCTTCGAGACCAAGTGTGAACGTAGCCTAAGATCCTGCGCGAGCGCGGCCTAACCGGCACCTGAAGGGAAGCGGCGGAAATGTATACCGGAGATTTTGACCACCTGGGGTCTTTAACGTGCACCTAAATCTAAGTAAACGGGCCTCGAGCGTTCTCGCCATCATCTAAAATGCGGCTGCCGCATTTGTTGCTTCATTTGTTGCGCATTTGTTGCTTCAGAATATGACCGCCACATTCTCGCCCAAAACTTCACAGAGTGTCAAAGCCTTAACAAACACTGCGACAGTTTTTTTTCCATATTCAGGCATGATTCTCTGTAAATTACCAACCCAAACGGAAGCGCCCACGAATGAAATTGTGATAGTAGCACCGGTGTCATGAATTATGTCAGCGCGAAGCGACGAAAAAAAAGGAGGGTGGGTAAGTGGGGGGGGGGGGGTGGAAAAAATTTCGGGGGGGGGGGGGGGGTTTGAAACCCCCCAACCCCCCCCCCCCCCTGGCTACACCCCTGCTGTAATCAAACGAAGCTACATCAGAAACTACCCATGTGGCTCACCAACAGATTTTACAGCCACTTGTCTAGTGTAACTGGTACCACAGCAGACCTAACCTGCACGGTTCTGCTATATCTGCTACTAATGGCTATAAAACAAACAAGACATGATGGCTCGCTCGGAGATTGACCATGAACACGAAACGTCCTGATTAGCTCTCTCTGGCGCTAGACCACAGGTATGAACTGCCTTTCAGAAATGCTAGGCAAAAATGTTTGAATCCACCATGTGCTCTGATGGCATTCTAAAGTACATATAAAGTTATGTCGAAGAGATCCCGACAAAATTAAAATAAAAACAGTGCGTCCAGTTTTGAGTCCCGTATGACAAGTAGTTTGCTGTCGGATCGAGATAGTCTCTGACGACCCTTATTCACCCTTTGTTTCTCTGTTTCAGTGCTTGCGTTGCTCTGCCCAAATACTAATTCCCCGTATGGTTTCCATCGGCAGAGTGGATCGCTTTTATCGACTGAAAACAGGAATGGCTGTTGTGTAGTAACAGTTGCATGGGAACGGGGGATCGTGTACGAGTAGTTAGCTGTCAGATCGAAGCTGACTCATGTGACCCGTTCAATTTCGGTAGTCCCTTCGTCGACGTTGCTCACATGATAGCATATCCTGCTAACCACCCTTGTTGATTTCCTGAAAGAAATCTCCATTTGTATCAATAAAAATGGATAAACTAGAAAGAAGTATTAGCGCCGGCAAGGTACGTGTAAAGAGGAGGGGACGTTTTCATGCGTCACAAGCCTGTGGGGACCGCTCCAAGGCACAACTTTTATAGTTATGTATGGCAGGTGCTAGTTACTTTTCATGTGGCTGCTTCTTTCCTCTCTACAAAAGAAAAAAATATTATTGATTGGTAATACCAGACTTGGGAGGATGGCTTTTCTAGTCCAAATATAAAATAACATGTTGAGAGGTTGCGCATTTGGTAAGGCTCCCAGTCAAAAAACTTCCCTGACACAAGGCTCCAGCTGTGCTGTTTCTTTTTTGTTGATTGACATTGTGTAGTAGAAGCAGTTGGAGCCCTTAGGAAGCCCCGGTTCTCATCGCCGCTAGGAAAGACATATCCCATAAGTTGTAACAAAGAGTGGCACAAGTGTATCACAAAATGCAGTCGCTCAGCATAAACAAAGATTTATGTGCTTGAGTAGAGGAACCCACACAGGTTAAACGTGTATGTGGTTGCATTAGTAAACACAAGTATTTCGAGTTGGCCGAGAACACATAGATAATTTCAGTGTTTCACAGGCGAGTACCCAGACCGTAGAATACTTATATACAACAGAAAGTTGAGCTAGTTGGTATGCATTCAACGTTAAAGAAAGTAAGGCGTGCAGAGAGCCACTTGGATTTCCATTCCGCTTCTAGTATCGAAGATGTACAATATGTGTAACCAAGCCTTCTTCTGCCGTAGAATTGCTTTACCGTCTCCGAGCTATTCATAGACTATGAAATACGTCGCAACGGAAGGCCTAGCAGGAATTGGACAGATCTGCGTTTTCTTAACTCTTTCCGTAGCGCACCCATTGGACATCGTTAGCCATCTATCGATGGTTTGAAACGCCGCTTTCGATGCCTTCCCCGCCGCTCACCGACACACTGCGCTATCGTACGTGAAGGAGGATAACTATATTTTAGTATTCTAAGCAGTTAGCTTTTTTTTCCTTCCAGGCGGTGATCTTTAAACGTGATCCGGAGTTTCGCGATTGTCAAAGCAGAACGCAAAAATGGCCGGCTCCGGAAACAGCGCGCGCGCTTCGGGAAATCGCAGATATCACGATTCCGCTGCTTCTGCGGCTGAACTTTTCGATACTTCGAATACCAGTGAGTCAGAGAACGCTGACGTTTCGTAGGACTTTGAGTCTGAAAGCGACGACGACGCAAACCAGCCCGGAACATCAGCAGCCGCAGCCCGGAACGCCCACCTGTAATGCTTGCACTTAAATTTTTTGTAGCGGAATACCTGCTCAGTGAAAAATTTTGAGTTTTTTCGAAGATAGTGCCTAATAGACGGCAATACTCTTTGTACATCTCACAATTTTCGTAACGTTTCTTTCTTAGTAGATACATGTGTGTATTTACAAACTTTGTTCAAGTTTATCGCACAATTTTTATTTTAAAAATATATACCTTTGTTATGCCATACATCTCGTTAATGAAACATTTATGCCTGAAAAGTGCATTCATTTTGCTTTCTGTTTATGTATTACTTTAAACATTGAGTGCAGTAGTTCTTTCAGAAAAAAACACATCTGCCGTAAAATACAAAAAACACTTATTTTTCCCATGGTAGGGAAAGAGTTAATCAAAACATATAACAATTTAACAAGCTTACATTCTGCTATGTTGCTAAAAATGAACTTTGTGTCCGCCGTTTGGAAAGCAACAGAACTCAATAAGCGTGGACCCGTATTCTTTAAGAGGTCAGTGACCACGGCTCGCATTTAAATCGAAAAGGAGCGGTGGGCCAATTTCCAACCAACTGTGGCACAGCTCTGTACCCTATCCTTTGGCGTTACAAAATCTCGGGCTGCTCAAGCCTCCTTTCCTAACCTGACTGCCATTCGATCATCCCTGATGTGAATGCAAGCCGTTGGAGTCTGTGGGGGTTCGCGCGCACGAGCGCGAGTTTGTACATGCTACCCTATTAGTACTTAAGCGCTTCTGCGTTAGGGTTGCAGTCTGAACGGCCAGAGTGTTTCTTTGTGGATACGGTCGTACGCTTCTGTGCGACCAGTTTGAACGTCTGTTTGTATGGTCCAAACATTTCGTGGAGCCTTACTGTCGCGATTCCTTTTAGGTGCTCGCGAATTGAGTATAGACACCGTGGGCTTCTGCGCGCTCTGCGGTGCAAATAATTTCTTCCGTCTGTGCCCTCTCTGCACTTTAGCGATCGTGTGAGCCAACAATGGCCAATACATTGCCTCGCTTCGACTCGTCCTTCTCATAATAGAAGTAGGACAGAGGTCACAGTTCAATTACGGGCACAAAAGGCTGAGCGAGCAACTCGATAGACTGCGGGACACTGTGAGCTGACACATTACTGAAAGCAACAAAAATTTGGCTGGACCAATTGACTTTTGAACTCCTATAGTTTAATTCGGAATACATTTCAGGCACGCCTTGGAAATACAAAAAATAACACATTCCAGTATAACACGCACGGACACCGCTAAAGAAAAGTTGGATCATAAGTAGCGCGCAACAATGACATGGTATGCAATTTAAACTGTGTATGATGTAATACAATGTCCCAAATCTTATATAACAGACAAGAAATTCAGCACTGTTACTACAAATACGGGTTCATGCCCTCTCCTAACAGGCACGCGAGATCTTTATAAAGAAATAATGGTGTCTTGCTATACGGAGCGCCTATGGTCTTAAATCGCATGCGTTGCCTATTCACGCTATAAAATTTGCATTGTCTTTTATTCGTTATTCAGCAAATCATTTGTTTCAAAATCTATCGTTTGACGAACTCAAACTTCGCCAAACCTTGTGCTATGAAGACGATGTTAATATTTCAAATTTGCAACCATCCCGTTGGAATGCTAGACGTGAAGCCTTTCTGGAAGTAAGCTTGACCTTCAATAGCCGTTCCTTGGCGAACTTCTTTGACAAACTGAGGAAAATTTCATTGTTCTGCAATACTGACCTTTTGTTGACCTTTAAGCTAATACAAAAGTTAAGCTGGGTCGTTTCAGGAACTCCCAGAGTGGCTGCCAGGGCGAAAGTGTTGGTAACAGATATACAGAAAAAGCCTAGCTCTTACGTAAGAGAAACAGAATATACCAGATGCTGCAGCCGGAAAAAATGCAAAATGACAGTAAATGCTCGAACCAAGTACATTTCTTCAGTTTTTTACATTTTCCAAGGCTTAGACAACCTCCGCAACATCACTACAATCATCTGGGTATGGGATTCACGAGCAGTTCGCGACGAAATTACAAAGCATAGCTACGGTTATTTATTTTTAAAGGCAAACAAATAAATACAAAATCTACACGCGGTGGGTAACACGTCGTTGCTCCGGCATGCGCGCAGCAGAGCTAATTTCAGTTTTATGGTCCGCTGTTCAGCGCTTGTATCACTATCAGCGTTTTTTTTTTCTTGCTTTGGAGTCATGTGGCGCTGAAAAACGTCGACTAAACACGTAAAGTAAACAAAATAGTCAGTCAAGGACATCCTCTTTCTACAACAAAAGAGGCGAGCAGACATACCCATACTTAGCCGTGAGCCGCCGACCATATAAACGGCGGCTGCTTCTTGTTGAACACCATCCATTTGTGGTCTTGTTCCTTCACGGCACACCTTCTATAATGCAGCTGGAGCAAGTGCTTGAGACGCATCCCCTCCGACGCTTATCTTCACGCTAAGTGGCTGAAAGCTGTTTGTGCTATGGTTGAGAAGCGCGTGGGCTTCTTGATGCGATGAGAATGCGCTGAGGTTTTCCAGTCAATTAGAGTTCTGGAAGTTATGTGCAGTGGTATCGAAGCGGTCATCCTGCTTTCCGTCTAGTAGCGAGAGAGTGATGATACTATCCGTCATCCCGCATGGTAATGAATATTCATCGTTCAATATATGGCTTCGTTAAAATATTCGTGTGCTCATAATTTACCGAAGTAATAGTCACCCTGCGCAACAGTCAAAAACACAAAGCTACTAAAAACGAAGGGCATATTTTTTACACTGAAGCATGCACCCAAGCTTCGGCGCACCCTTAGCTTGGCAGTGTACCGCATGAAACTTCAGGGACGAAGTGTTATCCCTCGAGTGTGTTTGGACTGTGATTTTGGCGGCAAGTTTCTCGGTTGGCGTTAAGTGAAGGTGCCAGACGACGCAAACATCAAGAACACCCATTTAGGGGTTGTTATAGAAGCAGTTGTTTTAGTTTACAGATAAAAATATTTGTTTCATCCTTGAGCTTGCTGGAGTGCCGTAGTACAGCGTTCTCCTAAGTTCTTTAGGATTCGCGGCATAAGTTCCGTGTCAGCAGGAACTACTAGGGCTTTAATGTGAGAGCGGAATACTGATGCGGTATTTTTTTTTTCAAGGTAGACAAGCAGCTCCTAAGCGATAGGTTTTCTTAAATGTTTGTGCAGAAGGACTCTCTAAGGCGCTCTTGCCTGCATACCAAATTCACAGCACTGAAAATTATAGCCATCGTGAGCTATGTGGCAGTCTAAGAGGGTTGTTACTTCCCATAGGAAGTTGGCTCTGCTCATTTTTTCCTAATTGTGTTTCAGCTAGACTTTTCTACCAGGCTAAGCAGAGCCAATGGCTACAAATTGAGAGCTGTGTTAAGTAAAGACCTGTTAGAAAATGCTGCTTGGACAGCTCTAATTGCCTAATTCTTTTTCGTCATTTATAATTTCAGCTGATTCTGTGGTAGCGTCAACTCCACTAGCACTGGAAGGGCAGTCCTCGTATGAGAGTCTTGACCACGAGTTGACGCAGTTTCAGCTAAACATTGTCACCTCTTGCTTCGCTACTGGGGAGGGATCTGCTGCGGGGTAACGACATTTTTAATATCAGAAATCCTGTAATCCCAAAAAGTGTCTCTATCATTGAATACAGTATGATCACCTGCACAACTTGTGTGACAATTTACTGTCTACACCATTCCTGATTTTCCCCTGGAAGCCATGGAAAACTTCGCCACCATAGTCTTTCACAGGGTATCTGGGACACGCTCACTCTGCATATTGAAATCGAGCTGCCCGGCGGCACGTGCTTCTTGTCAGCATAAAAAAATTGATATCACGACAGCGCCGGAAAATCCTATAGCAACGAGTGGCAAACATCTACTCTTTTAGTTTGCGGCGGTTTTTTTAGCCAATGCTTAGAGCGTTGCTAAACTCCCAAATTATGGTGGCCATTCCTATGAAACATCTAGCCTGTGAACAACTTTGCTCAAATATTGGCCCAGAGAGTAAACAGTGCTTTTATTTATTTGGTAATGCCCTATAATGCAGATGTACGAAGCCTTGTTTTGTTTTAAGAACACATAATAAAGTAATATTCATGAGCGGAGCACATATGCGATACATGGCAGGGTGCGAATCCTAGTTACTTTCTATGCTTGGTGCAAGGCATCTCACAAAGTCATTTGGCGAATGACCACGGGTTTCATGTTACTAGGAAAATGTTGTAGTAGCTTGAGACCTTATTTGCGTGGAGCTGTTTTTCTTCCAAGCTGTGCAGCTGATAGTTGTATTGCTTGGAAGTTGGCGATGTTAGATTTTGCGTGTCACAAATAATATGCCGAATGCCTGCATGATAAATTTCGAGCAATGTGTACTTCTTGTATACATATCTGTCCTTTATGTATTTTGCCGCAAGAACCGCTTATAACTACTTTTCTACTTCTCTTTCGTCTGGTCCATGGCGCAGTAGCTGGCTACATTCTGCTATCTTAGCTCGACGCCCGTGTCTGTCCTGCCGATAGACTCTCCCTCGGGAGACCAAACGCGCAGCACCTTGTCGTGCAAAATACAGCGTCCAATATATGGCATGTACGCCATCCAGTCGTCTGTAGTGGTCGCTGAGTTTCGCGAAAGGAATATATTGTAGGGAATCGCGTCGAGCACATCCGCGGTTTCCGCTCTGCGCCGACTCCTCGCTGTATTCTCTTCCTTTGCGTTATTCACACGCGTCGCTTCGAGACGGTGAAGACTTGACAAGCACGTGGAAGAGTGGCTTTCATTCGTGGCAGCATTGTAAAACGGATGCTCTCCATCGCAGACAGGTGTACGAACTGGGTTTTCTGTGTGTGAGATTGTGTTTCTCTGGGAGAGTCCTTGCACTGGGAAGGAATCACTAAAACCCATTCGAATCAGCTAATGTCCTGAAGAATGCCATCATCGTCTCACTGGAGAAAGTGAGGCTGCTGGCAAACGGGCTTTCCGGATAAGAACTTCTTGTGCCGCCATATGGCAGAGGCGGTTAAGGTGCCTGTCAATGGCACCGCTGGCAGTATGTAATTTGGTCAGTATGGTAATCTGACCAGCTTTGAATAGCTACAGTATTAGTTTTACAGAAACTAGAGGAGGACCCACGGAGGTGAGGATCCTTCTTTATCTTTATTTTCTTCGTCATCTATGGACTTGTGCGGTTAGCGTTTTTCGATTTCGGAATTGAACTTACAGGGATTTCTATTTTCGTCATTTGTTTCTGTTGTTCTTATTGTTGGGATTGTTTCCATTCTTATTATTTAAGAATAACCGGCCTTACCTGCACACAAGCTTTCCATTCTTCGCAATAGGTAAAAGAGAACAGTCGAGGAAGCCTTAATGCAGTGCCGGCGTATTGTAAACAGTGTTCTGCCGACAAAATAGCAGCCAATGTAAGCATTGATTATACAAAATTCTCTTCAGTAGAAAAGGGGCAGTTTTACGTTACTTAAGTATATTAGCAAAAAAAAAGAAATAACGAAAAAGAATATGGCAATGTGCCTTTTAGTTTCATAAGGCTCCTAAGTGATATAAAAAAAAATGTGTAGTTGGCAGTCACAGATATGAGGTTCAGAAATTGTACATAATAATGTCTTCTTCAGACTTTAAGACAATTTCACTTGAAGAATTAAAAGTCTGCGCAAAGCACATACTTTTATTTTTAAATGTAGTTGAAAAAACGATGGACGTCGTGCATATGTAGAAATGGGTGATAAGCGATACTTTCTTTAATTTTTACTAAAATGGCAAAACTTCACGTCTTCTATTTCCTTTCTAGTAGCTCAACGCTTCTTGCTGGATGAATGCTTTGGGGACATTTTGTTGACTAAAACTATTGACGCTCGGCTGCTCCTAATGCCGCAGCCTTCTTGCCTTCTTTGTTGCCGACTTAATTTTTTTTTGTGTGGCTGACTTCTTCAGTGATCTAAAGTTCAACGCTTCTAGCTCAGCGCACGCGTTTATTTAATTTTATTTCGTTGATGTATTTTTCTACTATTTGCTTTTGTTGCCGAGGTCCTCCCTTGTCTCTTGTTCTACTTGTCTAGCTGGTGCCTACCCAGTTGCACTTACACAGTAGTCCAAGTTGCGTATTCGGAAACACGCCCAGCGGCACATGGCTGGTTGCACATACGCAGTGCCTAATTTGTACATTCGGAAACATGTACAAAGGAGCATGCCCATTAGCACACACATTGCACCGTTTATTTGAAACCAAATTAAACGGCACACGCCTAGTTACAGAAATCATACAATAAGAATATACCCCTTGGCCCATAACCAACTCCCCAAGGGGTATATTCGTATGGATGCCAAGTGGCCAATACCCGGAGGCCGAAATTGTTGTATAATTAAAAAGCTAGCTGCAGCCGGTAGCAAGCACACGCAAAGTAGGGAGAAGAGGCAAAGAAAGCTTCGTTTTAACAGAGGCGGTTTATAGGCAGCTGATTATTTTGCTGATAAATAAGTACCAGTGCATGCTCTCCTAGTTAATTAGATCTAGATTTGCAAGGCCTGAGGGGGCAAAGGGTATCATGTTTTAGAATGACGAGGAACGTTATTATAGTAAGAGCTCTGTACGTAGCTCCCTATACCCTGGTGGCTGCACAAGTAATGTATCATGTTTTACGAGCGGAAGAAAAATTAGACTGACAATACAATGAATTTCTGAGCCTAAGTCCTAGCCTAAGCCTCACGATAAGAGTAGGATTGACAATAGGTTAATACCTATCGAAGAAGTGCAACGTGGGACGGCCCCTGCGCGTGCGCCGCCTACTAGGGAAGTCCATGGAAATGGTCCGAAAAGAACGATCGAAATTTCTTCCGGTGCTTCATTCCTAATTCTCGTAGCATTGTAGGCACAACTGACAATTTATCCATTCGTGATATAACATACCCGGCTACATCCGCTAATACTTACGGTAACCTGGCTGCACCCCTACATTAGTGGCGAGAGATTCGAGAAAACTTGGACTAGCAATCATTTTATTGTGATACCACTTATATAGACACTCGAGGCGCATTTCTGCCATCGGTGTCGCTGTGAGGTTCCGTATAAAGTTCAAGGGGGGCAAAATCGTCGGCGCGCGCTGTATGCTGTATGTATGAATGAATGCGTGAGAGGTTGAGCCAGCGATCGGGGGTCAACGTCACACGCTCTCACTAGCAACTACAGCATACAGCGCGCCCCGGCCATGATATCTTGAAAGCCATCTGCGACGGGGACACAGTCCGCCGTGAGCTGTGCTTTAACGGCTTAGTTCGCGTTGACGTGAGAGGCAGCATGAAGGTCAATTCGCTAGCTGGAGCGGCCGCGCTTCATCACTCTAGTTGTTTGACAGCGAATTTACACCGTCATCGAGTGAGATGTGTTCATGTTTGCTTGTGCACGCGTGATACCATGCTTGTTAATTTAGTTAGTATTCCTTTGTTTACACGTTTACACGGCAGCCAAAACTACTATCGTTAGTTCGTATAGCTGTCCACTTATGTGCTATCACAGCCGATAGCACATAAAAAGTCGCAGTTCCACCCTTTTGGACAAAACATCGAATTTTTAAGGAAGCTTTCTGACGGGAAAGATCAGCCCATACACACAGTGTCAAGTGAGACTTCGTGAAGGTGTTCTCAGGGGACCTAAATATTATAGTTGGCGGATTTTACCGACCACGAACACAGATTAAAACATTTTTGATAAGCTTAGTGAGCTTTTGATTGCCTTCGGTGGTTATTCTTGCAACATATTGTCACGCTGCGTTGGTTATATCCCTTCAATACAGATTTTCCTGAACTGACATACAAATACAGCAAAATATTTAATTGATATTATGCTGTTAGATTATTTAACTCTACTAGTTAATCAACCCACCCACATCCTGAATGTCATGGTTTCAACCTTCCATCTTTTACTTGTTAGTAATAGCATGCTTAGCCATGTGTCTCAAACTCACGGGTTTTATAGAATTTCGGATCATAAATTGGGCTGTTTGAACATTATGAATAACAAACTGACTAGAAGCTAGAGGGAGGAACGCATGGCCTATCTCTTCTTACGGGCCAAGGGCGTCGAAATACTAGACATCTTGAGCTGAAAATTTTCTGGACACACCACACTGTCTGAATCAAGCACGTGTACTGTTCAGGGTCTTTGGTGTTCTTAAAGAGCCCTGTATTATGGTGTGCATGAGTCCGTACAAAAAAATAACAATTATCAGAAATGTAAGCCCATAGATTACTAAATCAATTGTAAGCTTGGGACAAAAGGCGAAGAAGGTAAGAAAACAAATCCTTAGAACCCATGTGTGTTTATGGGCTATTTATATCCCGCCAGTATTTCTAGATCAATTTGCAATTGAAGCAGATGAAGAGGGTACTTTTTGGGAATTAAATTAGATCGTCACTTGAAATTTCACTCGCATGTTGCTTACCTGCGAAAAAAATGGCATACGGCATACGTGTTTTAATTCAATCCCGTGGTATATTTGCCCAGCCCACATTACTTTCGTTATACTACGCTTTTATTCATTCCCATATTAATTACTGTATCACATCTTGGGGCAATACCCACAGCAGCCACCTCGTCTCCCTTCAAACTATACAAAATCAATCCATTAGAATACTTACCCGCAGTCCTTATCGCAGTAACGCGAAAGCACTCCTACAAGCCAACAACATCCTAACGGTCGATAACACTTTCAAGCTAGGTATACTGTTGTTCAAGCAAATCAGCAATGAGCTTCCTCTGTTCATCATCCCTGAATCTAGCCTAGCGAATACTAACTTGACTAGGTTTGCACGTTTTACCTTCAGTTGATACCAGCTACGGCAAACAAGCGGCCTATTTCACCGGAATAGGTCTCTGGAATAACATACCACCGCCAATCAAAACCTCACAATCAACTGGCAACTTCAAAAAAGAAATGAAGACTTTCCTCACATCCATATCATATTCTGCGTAATTGTGGTTACTTCTTTTTACTTCCTTTTGTTGTCCCGCTCCCTATCATACCAAGCTGTTCACAACCTTTTATCGATGAAACATCTCATCAGGGGTTGTTTTACATTGTTGAAAATAGATGCAACTTCTTTTTGTTTTTTGTATTTTTATTTTTACTACTTTTCACCCTGTAACCATCCGACAACTGCTTATATGTGTTGAATTACCTTTCGCTTCTTATCCTGTATAATTATTGCTGTTTTTTTGCTGTTCTTTTTTTTCTTTCTCAAATTCTTTGTTTTGTCTGCGATCCATATTATTTTTGTTTTCGTTACTGCTGTTTGCTGCTTTAATTAATTTTGCTACATTAACTACTGTAGCAGGTCCCGATTCAGTCTCCGACTATGGGACCTCCTTCTGTATACACATATTTTGTAATTCATTCAATGCCCAAATAAAATCACTTCTGACTCTGACTCTGAATCACATGCATAAAGTCTGCGTCGCGTGTAGAGTTGGAAGACATTATCAAAAAAGCAAATGAATGTTTTAATAAGATCCCCATGGAAAACTTCCTTATTTATACACCGGGAAATTTTGGCAGCACTTCTCCGATAGAAAGCAGTCCTTCCTTAATATTTCTGCAAATTGAATCATCGTTACTAACCAAGGGATAATCATTGAATGTGTTAACGAGCTTTTTCTTCAATGTTAATTTACAATAGCTGTAGGAGGGCCTGTTCAAATAGCGTTCATGATATTGTTCGAATGAGTAACATCATAATATCAAGCGAGGAAATTTTGTCTCTCCTTTTTAAAATAATCTCAAAACATCCGCCTGGCACTCACAGCATTTTTAATGCTTTTCTCGTTAAGGTAGGCCGAATGACACTCGCAGTTATTGCACATTACATTTAGGAAATCATGGCCACAGGGTGCGCTTCCAAGCAATTGGAAATTTGCAAAGACTATTCCTATAGTAAAAAGAAAACAACGCATCTATCATTTCATCCTACAGGCCAATTTCCCTGCGGCACTCATGCATGAAAATTTGGAACATATTATACTCGAGCACAATTTTATTACGGCTGGCAACACGACTTTCGTAAAAGGTATACAACTACACAAAAACTGGAAACTGTTCATGATACTGCAGCGATCCAAGTAACACAACTACAAACTGATCTGATATTCCTAGACATTGGAAATGCATTCTATCGCGTATCTGTCATAAACAGATACGCCGAACTTTTAATAAAACTTTTAGCAAAACCTAAACCTGCCCTGAAAAAATATTCTGTGCTGTCATGGATTGAGGCCTGCTTTATTTCCGAAATCGAATGATTGAAGACGTATGTTTTGATTCGCAACCGGTTAAGTCAGGAACTCTTGAAAAACCAATGCTTGGGCCTCTTTTCTCCTTAATGTTTATTGATGACATAACCCAAGACATTCCCGTTAATATACGATTATTTACACACAAACGCCTTCCTTTATGAAAAGATGAGTAGTCTACGCAACTATGCTCTTTTAAAATCAGCTTTAATAAAAATATATCTTAGTGTGCAACCTGGCAGGTGAAGATCTGCGAGAAGAAAACGACGGCCATGTTTGTAACACGGAAACTACTTCTTTTGCGGAATAATTAATCAACGGTCAGAAACTGTCGTTTCGTAAAACATATATATATATATATATATATATATATATATATATAAGCTCAGAGCAGATTTTAAGTCAATGACCATATTGCAAAAAGAGTTCTGAACAGGATTTGGGATTCTAAAGAAAGTGCTCGCGTACATCAATCCCCAAATCAAAGCTGCTTGCATACGAAAAGTTTGTTCGCCCAATCTTCGAGTATTCATCTGTGGTAAGGAATTCCCATAGTCACGTTATTATTAAGAACCTTCAAATAATACAAAAACGATACGGTGTTTGTATAATTGCTATAGTTCCTTTACGTCCTGCAGCATACGTTTCAAGAATGCTCACCTGGGTACAGTATAGACAAGGCGGAAACATGATCGGCTAAACTATATATGTACCTGCTTTATCAACAAAAGCTTTGAATAAATAAGAACTTGTATATAGAATTATTCGATCGTTAATCAACGCTGTCTGAGCATTCAAAAAATCTGAGGGAGTACTCCTGTAGGACACAGGCACACAAAAATTCGTTTTTTTTTCTGCGCACGGTCACCAATTTGAAGGCACTCTCTGCAGACAAACTCTGCAACCATTCAATCATTTCTGCCTGCGCTGGTAGGAATGAGTATGCATTTATAATATCATAATTAGTCTCTGAAACAGCTGTTGCGCGTACATTGCACAGAGAAGCCGTGGACGAATGCGACAGATAAGACAATAGCATAACGAGCAGTGATTTTCGGCGCAGCGATCCGAAAAGACTAAAGCTATAAAATTTTGATAACATTGTTTCACTTTAACGCACAATCTGCTACGCGGAGTGCTGCTGAAATTATGCAGTCTGAAATGATGAAATTTTCTGCGTTCGTGCGTGTACACCATCGCGTCGACGAAGCAAAATTTTCGTCCCCAGAGCTAGGAGAATTTTGAGTTTCCGCATAACAGAATTATGTTTTCTCTTACGTTCAAATTACAATCCAATGCTATCATGTATGCAGGTTGTCGGTAAGTCGTACTTTACAAATTTTGTTGCGCACTTTACTTTGAGAAATCAAATTAGTTCAATATCGCCCTTGCGCCAGGCGGAAAGTCTACTAGAATGAGGATATATATGTTGCACTCTGGCACACCTGTTTGCGCGCTTGACGAACCTCTGCACACGATGTATCTGTGCTTGATGAGTGAGCGCTCTGTTTGTTGCATCGGTCGCGCACCAGCGCAAAGAGCGCGAACGAGGTCGTGGACGCTACATTGATTTCGATGGTGCGACGCCTTGTGGTGGTGGCGCTTGTGTAACGTTGGCAACAGCTTCCCTATAAGTCCACTTTCACAGGGTGGAAGGGAGGCGGTAATTTTATTTTTTTACTTACAAAATTTGTAAGGGGGTGTACCCTTTAAAACTACTTGGGGCACCGTTAACCCCCCACACAGCTGCAATTGTGCAGACAGGTGTTTGTTCCGAAATGTAATTTGAAGAAACAACAAACGAAAGAAAAAGCACATCAAGAACCACACATAGAAGTTGATAAAAATGCCTTAGCAGTTCCTTTTTATATTTCCATAGCATACGCCAAATAAATTTTTGAGCTTGGTACCCCGGGACTGAATGGCGTTGGAGCACCCTGCAGCCTTCTCTCGGCTGTCCACAGGAACGAAGAAGGGTAGAGTATCTAAGCACAGCACGATGCATGAGCTGCTGCCCCTATTAGAGGAAATCTCTTGGCGGCGCCTGCAGGCGCCAGCAAATCCCACCGTTTTTGATCGGGTTAATTTCATGACGCATGAGCAGGTTTTTCCACAAGGACCACGCATCGTAGCAAATGGCATCGCGCGATGCTGCTATGTTACTTCCACTGCTTGAAAAGTGATTAGTAAAGACTTTACGAAAGTGTTAGACTAGGGTTACAGAATTATTGCTAAAAGAAGGGAAGCGCAGTCGCCGGACCACAGAGCTGGTGTGATGAAATTAGGAATTTTGCATGCGTAAGATGGAGTCAGCCTACGCAAGAAAGGGGTGATTTAGAAGCGCTAGAAAATATTTTTGCCTTGCCGGCACGTAAAATAGGTTTGTTATAATGATGAATATGAGGCTCAGAATGTCTACATGAAAAGCTCCTTTCTAAAGACAGTAGTAATCTAAAGACCGCTTACGCTGAGAAAAGAATTAGCAGACAGTCATTTTGGCGGTTACTATAACCAACAGCTGTTATTATATGAAAGGCTGTTGGCACAAGGCTCTGCCGCAGTTCCAACTGTCACGCGGCTGTGATTCAAGCGCCGGAATCACAGCCGTTATTATGGCACATTTTGGCCTTGCACGAAAGCCATCAGTGTATTTCAAAGATAATAGATTGTGCACCTCGTACTGCGCAGAATGGATTATCCTGCTGGGAAATATTATCATGTCTAATCTTGGAGCGTCTTAGTAAATACCTTATGGCCAAAGGAACGCGCAGGCTCGTATCGGGCTGAAATTGTGTGTGTTCCTGGGCTAAGAATATATTTTTTAGTATTTTTATTGGTTGAAGTGTCGAATACTCTGCGATTTCAAGAGCACGCGTCTTTTTTACGTTAGAAAATTGAGGAACAGCATTCATTTACGCTCATCACTGATATGCGACCAATAAGAAAAAAAGTGAATTCTCATCAGTTGAATAGAAATTCTAAGGTATGATCATAGCAGCTGTCACGTGATCTACAGACACAATCACGAGGAGCTTAAGCCTGTTCTTCCCCCACTTTTCCATTGAAGTCACCCATGACTACAGCATACTAAGTTCGCACCTTTCCTATTGCTCATTCAACATCTTCATAAAACTGTTCTATTTCTTCATAATCATTACTGGAGGTTGGAGTGCAGGCTTGTACTATCTTCCATGTATATCTCCTATTTATTTTTGTTATGACGACTGCTACCCCCTCATTAATGTGGTAGAATTCACCACTCTTGCCTGCTGTGTCCTTAAGAACTATAAAGCCTACCCCGTATTCTCTCCTGTTTAGAAGACCTCTGTAGTAGAAGACGTGGCCGTTAGTTCTTTGAACCTTACTAAGGCAAATAATATCGCACGCAATGCCTGACAATTCCTCAGAGAGCCCTGCTAATAAGCTAGCCTCAATCGAGCGGGTTCGCTTGGTAAACGTTGCCAAGTTCAGTTTCCAGTGGTGCCTGTGTGGATCCAGAGATTCTTAGCACTGTCTGCCACGTCGCAATTATGACAACCGTCTTGGTCAGGCCATCCACTGGGTACTGATGGCCACGGATTATTCCGAGACTCATGAGCAAGGTAGTGTGGGAATCCTGCACTGGAGGCGCGGGTAATTACTGTTCTGGTGAGTATTTGTCTTTGTTCAAGCTTAGTGGGCCTTTCTAATTTGGTTGCACCTGGACTAGCATAGCCCCAGTGGTTTCGGCATTTATTTTAATGGTGGCGTGGACCAGAAGCAGAACACCGGGTTTTTACTCAGAAGGTCATATAAGTCCAAATCTTCCTCCAGTTCACTGCAATTTTCGAAATGAACGGCGCCGGACACCTGCAGAAAATTTTAATTTAACCAAGCAAAAATAGGTGCGCACAACCTCGTCTTCGCCGGCTACAATAGGTTTCCTGTTCTGACCTCTGAATTACGCGTGTATACAAAGTAGTCAGCACGCTTGGTGTCTGCCTGTCTCGCAGAACGTCGCACAAAGTTTCAAGCGTTAATCTTGCCCGGTAGGCAGTAGTTTGAACGTCCGGCTCTCATCTGCACATTATAGCAGAGACAGGGCTTTGATAAGTAGTCAATGTCGTGGTAGCAGTCGGAAAACAATTTTCTTCGTCGCCACATGATGAGCGTAGATTGAAAGCGTAACGAAGCTCTAATGCATGTCGTTGGTGTGAGGATAATTAGTTCGCGAAAATGTCGGTAACTAGGTGATTTCATTTCCGCACGAGTCGGTAGCGTTTTCAATGTGCAAAGCACAATGAGTTATAGCACATAAAGCTTGTGCGGGCCCTAGTACGGTATTTCTGTTTATTTTATGTGATTTATGTTTCTGCTGATGAACACGACGCACGACGCTAACCGCTGGTGGCGCCCGTATACTGTGTTGTGGAAGGCTATGTCCGTACGAATATTTCTACAGGAAGTCTTGTATACAACAAACTTCTTATATATTAACAGAAATACAGCTCCTACAGAGAAATAGAAACAAACTACCGTAGTTGCGACAGCCAAATAAGAAGAAATAATAAAGTCTGCCGACAACCAGCAAAAGAAATCGCACGCCACGTCCAGGTCGCTAGAATCTCGGCAATTATTTCAGTCCCGTTTCCGCGAGCGCCAGAAGCAAACCCTGTGGTCGCTCTTTTACAACGGTTCAATATCGCGTTCGGCCTTGCGTCTACGCTTGCTTGGGCCGTCCGATTATGCCATAGAGGTGTAGAGGAAAGCCCCGCAATTTGTGGGTGAGCGGCCGCCGACCGTCGATCCAAAGAACTGGGCAGGGCTTCATTAGAATCGTCGTGAGCAGTGATCGGTCTTCTACGGCGCCAATACCTTTGTATCTATTCGTAAAAAGAACGGCACTGGGAAGAAGGAAAGAGAAAGGCAGAAGGCAGGGAGCTTAAACAGAATAACGTCCGGTTTGCTACCCTACACCGGGGGAATGGGAAAGGGGAACACAAAGACGACAGGGAGAGAGTGGAGGGAAGGAAAGAAGGATAGTAGCGGTGAGTTCGCTGACGCATGTGTTATTGCACTAATAGTCACAGACGTTGACACAAGCCCGTCGTCCTCAAGAAGCACAAAAGTGCCTTCACCGCTTTATGGGTCGATGAGCGTTGTGGGCGGTGTTCCAGAAGCACCTGCATGGAAACTGTCCGATTGTCCAGTTTTTTTAGCGCGTTAGCAGGTTCTTGTATTTCTGGGGCATTTCGGGGACAGTGGCATAGCAGGTGGTCGATAGTTTCGTCGGAGCCGCAGACCTCGCATGCTGCACTGTCGGTCACTCCAATTATTGTAGAGTATGCCTTTGTGAAGGCAACACCTAACCAAAGGCGACAGAGAAGCGAAGCTTCACGTCGAGGAAGTCCGAATTAAGGTCGGAGTTGCAGTGAGGTGTTTAATCGATGCAGTCGTGTAAGTCTTAAGTTTGGCGAGTTCCACTCGGTCACTTAGAGAATGCGTGCCAGGTGTCGATCCAAGCTGCCTTGCTGCGTCTGTCCTCGAAAGCGGAATTGGAACGCTGTGCTCTTCTTGGTGTGATGTGCGAGCTGCGTTATCTGCGAAATCATTGCCCCGTATGTTAAAAGAAAAGTAATGTGATGGTGCCAACTGAACTATTGTCCAGGGTATAGCCTAAAGTGTTACCGCAGTAGCTGTAAGTGTGGTTCAGGATAAATTATGACGATACCAAGAGTTGGGGGCGAGATATATTGAGAAATGCTCGACACTGGAGAAAGTTCGGTGGGTAGACTGCGTGGGGCATAAACATATTGTCCAGGATAGTAGTCAGAAGTACAAGACCAAATACGCAACACTTTCAAGCTGCTAACGCTTCTTTCTGATCGGACCATGATGAGTAAACTCCAGAACACGTGAGTCCAGACAGACGGCGTCACTATTTCCGTTTTGATGCTTGTGCTGACTGTTTTTGGTGCGAAGGCGAAATGGCTCTTTGAGCGAAATAGTCGGCGTCTGTAGCCGCGAAACGGCACCTAAAGTCTCAGTTGCTGCAATTCCACGTCACGAGCGTGCCTCTACGGAGCAGAGCGGGCGAAAGAGAACACCTACTGCAGGAGTAGGGTACCTGGTCCTGCGGGAGGGGAGAGGTCATCGCGGCGACCCACGTCACCGTCGCTCTACCTCTCGGAAGACTGTGTTATTCGCGCGTTCCTTGTCGCGCAAGCTCTCCCCTCCCTTATAAATTCGCCTCAGTAAGGCCAAATCAAAACGACCGAAGTGTCTCCACTTGCTCGCTTTCTCGCGAGGAGTTCATAACTCGAAGAACCGCCCAGCGGCGTTCAATAGGACATTATTGCTATCGAATTCACAACTCATAGGAAGTGCTTAGGTGTCCTTGGATTTTTTTTTTGTCTTCTATGTCCACTTCGTTCACTCAGCTCATTTTTTAAAATGTTCGGCAGCGTGTGGCACCTGTGTCAAGAAAATAAAGAAGCACGCAGTGCTCGTATAGTTTAATCAGAGTTCACAGCGAGTTATAACGTTAACGTTGTAGCATTCTGGATGCCCCTGCGCCATGCAATGCCTTGTTTTTATTACACATGCATAGCAAGAGAGTACTTACTACACGATGTCCCAATTTCACTGTTATTGCACGTGCACCACCAGAACTGGCCCAACGCTTCCAAACGACAAGAACTCATGCGCGCAAAAAACGTATTCCCAATGCTGCACTGCGATGTTTTTCGCTTGTGTTGCCACGTTGGTACTCCCAGTGTTTCGTTCTGTCCGTAGGTACTGATCTGCTGAAGTCCGGGTTGCATACGCCTCAGTTCGCAATATACAACACGCTTGCCATAGATTGTAGGGAAGAAATGAGAACTGCATTGGAAATTACGTTCCTCTATCCGATTCCTAATTACTTGAATGCCCGAAGTAGCTTCACGTTGCTCATGCAAAACTCCTTGTTAATCAACATTGATGTACCTTTGCTTGAACCATACTTAAAGTTTGGCATCAATTAGCATTCTATATAAGAGCATAAGTGCTGTCGTTTTCGAAAAAAGAGATAGAAATATTGCTGACCATGCTCGCTGAACATGTCGTCCAGAGCAACAGATTAAGGCAATATGACACATTTATAGCATTGCAAGTTATAAAAAATAGAAATGTTATTTAATATTAGCCGCACACGTCCACTGACATCTTTGTGTTAGCAGAAACGATATGTACGCATTCCGTCTTCTTCCTTCCTTGTTGAGCCGAAGGTCGCGAAAGCAATGAGCAGGTGTAATGTCTTGGAGAGTCTTAATGTCTTTAAAATTTTACAGCCATACTCCATAAACGGTCACTTATGTCCACGGTCCTTATTCTTATGCCGCAGTCAGCTCATTCAAATTTTGAAACTCCCGATGTGCATGAAGCGAGTGGGTTTGCTCCTGGTAGCAAAGAACACTGACACAAACACATGATTAAGCGTTAACGGGGCGCAATCAAATCACAAGAGACACCATGACGTAACATGCCTGAAATTGTTAACTGCTCACTGGCTCGAGTAAACAAGACAGCTCATTGTCACGAAACTCACTGTAGTTGTTGTCACTTGTTTTTCACCGAATAACTAACTCACTGCGGAATAGATCAAAGTGAATACGCTCGAGCTTACGCTAAAAACACTGCACCCGGTCGCATCACCGTACATTCAGTATCCAAGATGAAAGGTTCTCACACGTCATTTCACTGACCGTAATTTTTTTCTTGTTTCCTATCACACTAGTTCGAAAGGAGGGAGAATAGCTCACAAAAATAAGCTGTCATAAAATTGTGTAAATAAACATTGTTCTCCTGAGTGATCAAACCAGTACAGTTTTCAGAGGCTGCCTGCATTGATTGGCTTTGTGGCAAAACGCTGCTTCGCTACGCCCGTGCTCCGGTAGTTGACCACTGATGCGGCCAACCACACACAAACCTTATGCGCAGGCAGGTTACGCGAGTGCTGGTGCTGGCATCACGCTAGCACAGTTGTGGAGAGCGGGAACGGCTTGGCCGCTTCGGAGACTGTGGCGGTTGCGGCTCGCATGCAGAGTAGTGCACCTCATGAAAATTGACATTTGGTTGTCCTCCTTGGGGTTGATGGAGGATATCTGCATTTGTGTGGCTGGCTTCCTGAGGACTAGCAGCTGTGGTTGAAGAACAGACGTCTTCATTTGTCACATTGTGCTTGAGCTCCTGAGCTGTGAAAACGCAGGCAGTTAAGGAAACATTCTCGCTGCTTCATTGCAAATCAAGAGAGGAACATGGAGCCCCACTCATCGTGGTGTCTTAGTGGCTATGTCATTGAGCTGCTAAGCATAAGGTCGGTCGGGGGATCAAAGCCCGTGCTCGGCGGCTGATTTCCGATGGCTCCGGAATGGAATGGCGCTTGTTTATTGCACATTGGGTGTATGTTAAAAATAAAAGCAATCGAAATAACGACGGAGTCCTCGACTACGGCATGTTTCAAAATCGGGTTGTGGTTTGGGCACGTAACACTCCAAAGCTAAAACTTTTTTTACCAGGACTAACGAACAATTTTCGCATTATATTTATAATTGTAAGGTAGCACATGCTTCTGATAATACTTAATTTTGTGATCTGATTATTAAATGACAACTTGTTTCATGCAGAGAGAAAGTGACGACTGACACGAGTTACGCAAAAAATCTGCTTATTTTAAACTTAAGGTCGGTATGTTCTGAAAATTGCTCTATAACTCTAAATAATCTGCTCTGAGAGAGGCCTGCTAAAATAAAGCAACATATGAATTTTTTTTTATTAGTACGGCGAATTGAGTCAGCCAGAGAATTGCGGTACTGTGCGTTTCTAGTTTCCTTTTTACAAGTTGTTTGACATGAGTGTGAGTTTTTCTTGAGCGAACAAAACAGGAAGCGTGACAGAAGGGAGCACATGACCTCAGCAGTTGTGAAAGAACAAACAAAACATTGTTATTGCAATGCGTTTCTCATAGCTATCTCCAAAGAACGATGATTAACCAAAGGCCACACTTCCTTCTTTGAAGCTGCCACCCACCTGAATGTAGCCCAACTCAACGAAAGAATTCCTTGCGGTAGTTTCACAAAACACCTTAGAACCGGCACCAGTCTTTCACGAAGCTGTGTGCTATGCTTATAGATGGAAGACATCTTATGCGCTGTAATGCAGTGATTTGGCTTGTTGGTATGACATCGTGAGGCTTATAGCGCATGAAAAGACAAGGACGAATGAAGAGGTGACACACACAGGCGCTAACTTGCAACAATATTTATTGCGAGCAAAGGACCCACACATATATACAACTGTTTTGCTCGAAATAAATATTGTTGCAAGTTAGCGCCTGTGTGTGTCACCTCTTCATTCGTCCTTGTCTTTTCATGCGCTATAAGCCTCACGATCTTATGCGCCATTATTCCTTTAACATTGAGTCAGTCACAGCATTTACTGCGATTTTCTTGGTTGAGAGTGCATCAAGCACCCGTAATATGACTTCGTTCTCTCAAAGACAGGAGCCTTAACCCTCGAGCAACTCTTGCTATTTAGGCGACGTGTAATTCACACGGGATGTAATTCACACGGTGTGCAATTCACACCTTTTGCGTGTGGCATGCAAAAAGCTAAGGATGATGTAGATCAGCTGAGTAAAATGCAGGCCCTTATAGGCTTCACTGAGAACCAGTTCGCTTTCGGTGCACTGTACGCAAGGAGCAGTGATGAAATACCGAAAAGGTTTGCGAGCAACAATATATAACGAATGCTTTAGTTGAAGTATGGGCAATGCGTTTAATTGAAATGTCGCAGATGAAAAAAATAATAGTCAATGCTGTTCTCAACACCCCATTCTTGATAAGTAATTTTCTACTTTTCTTGTTGAGAAAGAAGGTAGCTGCAGAATGTTTGTAGATATTTCCCGAGATATTCCCGCATGCAAATTGTCATTCTTGATGGCGCAATTCCTCCATGACGGCTGGTATCTCTGCTGAGTCAAGTGCCTGCTCATTGTCTACAAACTTGCCCACATATACGACACAGGACACGTGCAGAGATTACTTATAATATTGAAACATCTCCATCTCTATTGAAACATGCCGTATGCCACTCCAATAACTCCGTATGTTTCGGTAAAATTATTATGGAATCCACATGGATTCCGTATAAATTCCGCGCAATATTCATAAGAATCGTACGGAAAACATACCGAATTTATTAGTATACATACGGAACTTTTCAGTAAGGCAATGGGGCATAAGTTAGGAGAAATGCAGTCGTAATGGCGCAGACATGTCTGTGTGACCCCCTCCCCCTTCAGTCAAAGCAAAAACATTCGTTCCTACATAGCGCAAGCAACTTGCGTTTAGGCGTGAGATATGGACGTGTTGCACAAGAAGAAAGTTAGTTTTCTTTTTTGTACACAATTTTTATGGTGTTGAGTATATCGGACGTAATATATTTTGAAGATAGTTGAATGTCATCGCTGCTGTTCTTAGCTTTCACAATTTCGCCAATTAGGTTACACTAAACACATGACGTGCCGCCATGCTACGTTAAAATCTGGTGCTTAATCTTTCCCCACACTGACTGCGTAGCTCGATCGTGGTATAAAAATAAAACCGACGTTCGTACCTTTCATTCGATCAACCCGATGCTGGAGAAGCGAGGAAGTGCAGAATGAGTGTTTTGGGTCGTTTCCACATATAACAAAGGAAACAAGAGCAAGAACTCATAAACACAAAGCAACGCGGTCCTGACTGATTACGACGTGTCAAGCCGCCACGCTTCCAACATCGCATGGCCTGGTAATGAACCTGTCACCACCATGTGCCGGCCACATTGTCAGGACAAAACACCATTATATACACAAAAGCTAGGTGCAGACAAAATAGCACACAAAACAAGTAAAGATAAACAGGCAGATCTTTTAAACAGCTTTGTCTCGCGCGTAGCCTAAATCCGTACATTGTTAATGCTGGCCTGGTAGAACAAAGAGCAATGTCTATTCTTTTGCTTAGTTTCTTTCTTTGCCGTCTCTTGGAATCTCGTTCCGTCATGCTATAGAGCAACGCGGAGTATACCATTCCAGTAATTCAGGCTATGAAGAAGACGTTCCGATTATTTTGTTTTACAAGTTGGTGCGGGCTGCTCACGTTCGTGAGATATTTTGGCATCGTAGCGTCTTTGGAGACATGGCTGTCGTTATGGTTTCGAGTTACACACAACGTCAGCTCTATACTCTATCTCGCATCGCGCTTTGTGGTCACATAGCTTGAACGTCCGTCATAATTACGTAGACTCACGCTTATCATTCGAGCAATGTTTACAGAAGACGACACAGACATGGTATGGAGGCATCAATGCCTAAGAAAATTCTGATAGCGGATGTTAGGTATTCTGCATAAGTCAGCAAATATAGATATAGAAAGGTGTATTGTGCTCTTTCCCCAAATACCCTTTACAGAGCTAACATCAGTAAAAGCCGCCGTAAGTGCTGAAACGCCTTAAAACGCACTACCTGGCTAACTAAAAATTCGTTGCCCGACACCTAACATAAATGTTTAGTAAATAACTTAAAGAAAAAAGTCGTCAACTGCTGAACTATCGCATGATTTCAATTCAGCGTATAGTTGGTCACATCACGTTCTGTCATAAATAACTTTGAATCAACTTCTCAAATCACACGCACAGATGATTATTGAATGCAGGCATTACACGTAAAGAAATACTATTCCCTAATGATTGCCTGTGGAATGCGGAACGCCGAACATACCGTAGAAAAAGGTTGTGTCGAAAATAATGCGGTCGTGTGCAGTAATGCTGTCCATGCTGAAGTTGAGCTGATATCATATTTCGTGAGCAGAAGTTTCAATTGATCCTGAACTCAACGTCCCTAGCATCTTTCTTTGTCACTGCTACAAAAAAAAAAAAAGAAACTGCGCCTGCGCACGCTGCGTTTGCAGGCGCCTTAACTAGATGGCACCACCATGCTGGCGGAGGCTTCGAATCGCGTTGATCGCGCGCCTTGTCTGAATCGCATCTTGTCGTCTGCGCCTGCGCGCCTGCCTAGGGCGTGTTTATAAGCTATTTTTCAGCTGGCTGATAGCAAGCGCTTGTGCGGCTCAGTGGCAAAGTATCCGACTCCCGCGCAGCGGGCCAGCGTTTGATCCTGGTGGAGACAGGGTACCTTTTTTTCGCATTTGCGGCGATAGCGGTTAGGGTCCCGGCATCGGCGGCGGGGGCGGCGGCGGACATCATCGCAAACCGAAACACCTGTTTGAATGAGCCAATAACAGCTTACGCTGTAAAACTACTCTACAACAGAAAAATAGTGCATAGCCGTTGTCTGGGCCATAACAAAGTTTCGGCCATACTTGTACGGTCACCCATTCAGAGTACTCAGCGACCACCATTCACTTTGCTGGCTCGCGAATCTCAACGATCCCTCAGATCACCTGGCTCGATGGAGCCTTGGACTGCGAGAGTTTGACGTCTCCATCATTCACCAGTCAGGACACAAACACACCGATGCTGACTGTCTTTCACGTGCACCAGTCGGAAGTGCCCCCGCTGACCTTAAAGAGGACGACACTTCTCTTTCTGCCGTATCAGGAACTGACATGACTCAACAACAGAGCGACGACTTGGAGCTCAGCCCTCTCATTGACTACTTGGAAGGGCGCACGTCAAATCTTCCTTAAAGTTTCCATCGCTCGCTAGCCTCCTTTTGTTTCCGGGATCGCATCCTTTGTAAGAAGAATTTTAACCATGCGCAGGCTACATACCTGCTAGTTGCGACGACCTCGCTTTGTGACGATATTTTAAGTGCCTGTCACGACGAACCATCGTCCGGACACTTAGGCTACACACGAACGTTGGAACGAATTCGTCGCTCCTACTTGGTCACGTCTACCAAAGACTGCGAAGCAGTACGTTCGCACATGTCGCGACTGCCAACGACGTAAGACTCTACCTGTGCGGCCAGCAGGACTGCTACTACCAATAGCAATACCGCAGATGTCATTTCATCAGATTGGTAAGGACTTGCTGGGATCATTCCCCACGTCTTCGTCCAGCAATCGGTGGATTGTGGTCGCTACCAATTACCTAACACGGTACTGCGAAACAAAGGCACTCCCAAAAGCTACCGCAGCAGACATCACCCAGTTTTTCGTGCGCATCCTCGTCCTGCGTCACGGCGCCAGCGATCGTCATTACTGATCGTGGGACCGCTTTCACCGCCGAGATGCTACAGGAAGTCTTGAGGCCAAGTGACACTGTACATCTCAAAACGACAGCTTATCAGCCCCAAACAAATGGACTTACTGAACGCCTGAACAAAACAATCGCGGATATGCTATCAATATATGTAGCCATTGACCAGAAGAACTGGGACGATATCCTTCCTTACGTCACTTTTGCGTTCAATACCGCAATTCGAGAAAGTACAGGATTCACACCTTTTCGCTTAGTTTACGGTCGAGAGATCACCGCAATGCTCGACGCCATGCTCCTTTCCGACAACTTGGGAATGTTTCACACGGACGTGGCCATGTTCGCCCAGCGCACGCAGGGCCCGTCAACTCGCGCGATGCCCTATTCAGTGTCACCAAACCGCAGATGCACGCCGCTACAACCTTCGGGACCGAGATGCTGCCTACAATCCTGGCGATAAGGTGTGGGTGTGGAGCCCCATCCGACAGCTCGGCCGGTTAGAAAAGTTACTGCGTCGCTACTTTGGTCCCTACAAGATTTTACGGCAGCTCAGCGACGTTACCTACAAGGTTCTCCCAGAAGGCACCCCAACAAACTCTCGTCGGCGTCCTCAAACTGAGGTCGTTCATGCTTCAAGACTCAAAACATATATTTTGCGCCGTTACTCGACCGTCGAGTGACTATACTACATTGATGAGTTGGCGTCGTTCTTTTCGGCGTTGTTTTCTGTTCGTTTTTATTGTGTCCTGTGTTTTTGTAGCGTTAGCTACACTGGCCTAGCCAAGCCCGTTTCGCGCGGCACATCAAGAGCCGTGCTGCGCATGCGCAAGGATCAGTGATGTCACACGGCTTGCGCACCGGAGCCGCCGGAGCCGGCACCTCTCGCGCACTCCGCCGCCGCCGCGCGCGGCTCACCGCAGCCGGTCTGCGCATTCCAGAGGAGTGACGTCGAGGCCGTGGTAGACGCACTGGCGCCGGCGCGCGCTCGCTGTGCAGTTGCCGTCTGACACTGCGCTGGAGCCGCTGCGCTTCTGACTGGCGTTTGCCAGTGTGGTATAGCCATGGAGAAGGAGAGCGCAAATGCTGCTCAACAGCGCAGAAGAACGGAGAAGCTTGACTCATCGGATCCCGAAATCAGCTGAACCTTTGCTAACGCTACGTATATCCTGGCATATCCGAGCTAAGCCACTGCAACTTTTTTTGTTTTGTTTTCGTTCCTTCTTTCACAGCAGCAGATGGTTATTTTGCGTTACGACACATTTCATTTGTTTAAATTGTAACCCTAATTTTTTTATACTTTTGTACCCTCATTTACATCATCGAGACGTTGTTTTTTAGGAGAGGGGTAATGGCACATGCCGTCGCATATGAGCTATCCGCTGTGACACGTACATGCTTGGGGGTTGTAAGAAGAAGAGAACATTTTTCCTTGTTCTGGTTTCGATAAAGACGTGTACTCCTGGCTGTCCCTGCTGTTTCGCCCGTCACAATATCCATCGTCTTAATTCCCCTAGCCATCAAATCCGCAGCTTTTGCTTCCCTGTTAACACAATCCCATTGACTCTCGTTGGACTTGCTCATGATTTCGTCTGTGCGATTACGAACAAATAGTTCTTTCGTCTTGCTTGACCTGATCCAAAACACCGCAGTTTGCGAGGCAGTCAAGAATTTCATGTTGCTTACTCTCCTGGTGAAATTATCAGATACTTAACTAAACAACCTGACTGATACTAAGGCAGCCAATAACTCGAGTCTTGCCAGCAAAATGTCTTTCACTGGAGTGACTCTACTTGTGGCGATGAGTAAATTGACTCCTTTGCTTCGACCTGAGCATTCTGTTGTTATGTATGCTGCAGCTCCGTACGCCATTGGACTTGCATCAGAGAAAACGTGTATAGTTGAAACTTTTACTTCAGCTTGTCTGTTGTAGTCATAGCATCTGTTTACAATAAAATTATCCAGACGTTGAAGCTCTTCTGCCCACTCTTTCCATGCTAATGAGTGCTGGCTTTGTAGTGCCTCGTCCCATTTTAGTTTCTCTATACAAATCTTCTTCGGAAATAACTTGCCTCTAACCGAAAATGGTGCCAGAAAGCCTAAATGGTCGTATAGCCTTACTGTAGTTTGCAGAATCTGAAGTTTCGAAAGTTGTCGCATATGAATGTATTCTCGCCACGTAGTGTCTGGAAATTTGAAAACTCAGCACGTCACCGACGAAGTTCATTTTCTGTTCCAAAGCATCATTGGTCCCTCTTTTCTGATTCATCAATCCAAAGCTTCCCCTTCTTCATCAAAGAGATCTCATAGTTCCGGCATCATTTGAAGTCAATTTTTTTTCTTAAATTCATCACCGCTTTGCTAAACATAGCACTTGCTTCTTTGTTCAGTTCAGCAGCTTGCGAACATCTGCTCCGAACAAGACTTCGCCGACGTAAATTCCTTTCTGGAGTTGGGCAACAACTATAGGGAATTCTTTGAAGTCATCCAAACGTCTATGAATTGTGGCTGCTCGAAGAAAACTACTTGGTGTTCTGCCGCAAGTTACCCTCGTCATCCGCCATTTATTTATCTCCGGGCGTTGTATAGCTTCGCAAGGTATTTCTTCCAACCACAGAAAGCTCAGTGCTTCTCGGTCACGTTCGTGTATTGCTATCTGCACGATTGACTTTTTCCACGTCCGCCAAGATTGCAACCCTCACCTGTCGAAAGTTTATCAGCAAACTTGTGATATCGGGGTCCAGGTTAGGTCAATTTTATAAGTTGTTACTAAGGAATTTGCCTAAATGAATGATTGAACATTTATTTCCTATTTTTAGAACGGAGAGAGGTCCGGGGGAGGGGAAAAGAGACAGGGAGGTCAATGTGCTCGAGTACCAGCAGGCGTCCATCACCATTTTTACGGAATAGTTCAGCGGAAACTCGCTAAGTGGAGAGATGTAATAAAGGGAAAATGAGACATCCACCCAAATGTAGCAATTGCTACAAAGGAAACCCATACGGTTTCCTCGAAAGAAAGCCTCGCAGTTGAAGAAAAATTCGTCCTGGTCCGGGACTCGAACGCGGGACCACCGCCTTTCCGGGGCAGCCGCTCTACCATCTGAGCTAACCAGGCGGCTAGCAGATGGCGAGGCGAAGTCGAATTTGTCAACAACTCGAAGCAAAGGTAAGTGTTTTGACGTGATAGTTCAGCGGAAACCCGCTAGGTGGAGAGAAGTAATTAAAGGGAAAATGTCCGACGTCTAGCCGCACCATCTTGTGTGGCTAGACGTCCGTCTACCAGTCGTGGTAGGCCTCCGCTACATGCTCAGCCCACCTCAGGACTCAGTCCTGTAGTGTGGGCTTGGAGCTGCGCAGAGCAGTCTCCCACAGCTCCTGTCTACTGATTAATGGTTTCAGGGTGCGGGGCGGGGAGAGATTTTATGGGGCATTGCCACTTAATATGGGAGAGATCTGCCATTTGCAGAGGGCAGAAGCGACACTTGGGTGTCGGGTATGTGACAGGTATGAATAAGTGCAAAGTGCGCGGGGTAAGAAAAGTGCGAGTTTGTAGTTGGCGCCACAATATTTCTCTATAGCGCGTGCTAGGTGCTAGGCACATAGAGAGGTGTATATATTAGGCGTTGGTATCTGTAATGTGTGCAAATGTCATGGAATGCGATGAGTGCGTCTTTATTTATGTCTTGTTGGGAGTCATTGAGCTCCTGGGAGTCATGCAGCCGCTATTGAAGTTCTGGATAGCAGTCTTAAAGTCACTGATGATGACATTGCAGTTAGGTAACCCCGATACGATGGCAATCGCGGCTTCTTCCGCGTCGAGGTGGTGTTGATTGATGCTGAACAAACAGTGTTGCCCTGGTTGTCTACGATCACTAGAGCATAACGATGTTTAGTGCTCTAGGCTGCGGCGTCCGCATAGTATACACCTTCTGCCTCTCCATAGCTGCGTTGTAGCGCCTTGGCTAGAAGTTTCTAGCGTCTGACGTGAAATTCGGGGTGCATGTTCCTGAGTATTTGGTATTTGGCGTGTATGTCCCGAAGAAGTTGATGTCGCTTGGTCTCGTTTAAGGGTGCAGCGTAGTGAAGCTGTCTCATAATCTCACGACCAGCTTCAGGGGTGGTGCAAGGTAAATACAAGTGGACGTGAAGCTTCCATAGAAGCCCATACATTCAAAACATAGTGGATTATCGGCGGTTGATGGGCTTAGTGCCATCTGTGTGAGGAGGGAACACTTCCGGCGGAAGAAAAAATAATTTGACGTCATATCCGTTAAAAACAGAAGTGACGTCATTTTATTCTCACTGGCGCGAAAGTTGTTTTCGGAGGCTTCCCATTAGAGCTGTATATTCAAATGCCCCGCCATTCGACTTGACGGGCGTTCCGAGCTTTCAACGCGAAAAGCGATGCAGGAAAAGGTCAGCCGTAGGGGTGTCAAAATCACATCGCTGCACAGACCATACTTTCTTTGGAGGCCGACGAACGCTTTGGACGTAGATTGCGTAGAGTGCTCGTCCTTTCGTCGGACGCCAAGCTCGTCGGCCAGCGCTGTCACACGAAAGCAAGAGAGAGAGAGAGAGAGAGATAATTTATTTGAAGGAAGGCATGAGAGATCGGCCTGAGCAAGCATGTTCTTGCCCGCTACTCTGCACCGGGATAAGGGGGAACGGGAACATAAAGGCTGGATGAGGGGTGATGACATAGAACAAGGATGTACAATGCTAAAGGCAAGACCAGCATCTTCATGGCTAACAACAAAGTCCGAAAAGGTCATTCTAAAGTGCCATCTACCTTGCAGAGCATGGACGGAGTCACGAATGCAATTGAAAGTTCACAAAAACTCGCCGCGAAGAAGCTTGTGTATGGGCTTCTCCTGCATGAGCAGCACAGGTGCCAAGAAAGGTAATTAAAATATGTAAAGAGCAGTGATCGGCTGCTCCAGTACGGCGAGGACATGCACGGCACTTTTAGCGGCTGGAGTCTGGAGATCACAGAGAATCACGCGCATTGATTCTAGCAGGTGTTTCAGCATTTTTTCAAAGCTTTCTTTGTCAGTATTTTCAGCTTCTTGCTTGCCTATAGCGTCGTTGGCTTTACTCGCCCTAGAAGTAGGCGCGGTTACCATTCTCAGTGTCGGCAAAGCCAGAGGTTGTCGAGGCCCCTGTGCCTTGACAACATGACGGTCGCAACTCAATACTTTTGACTGCACAGGTTAAGAAGCAATAAACTATCCGCGTCACCTAATTCAGAGAAACGTCGACATGCAAAACAACACATGTGAGGGGGGCGTATTGTAACAGGTGAACTTTACGAGCGCGCCTTTCCACGCACTCCCATAGCATTGCAATTGATAGCGGCGCCAAGGCCCGCTGCTATTGATGGGCGCTCTCACGGTGAGCGCTGAAAAAAAAGGTATTTATTGATGATGATCAAGTAAAATAGAGTTGTATGTTCTGTTCTCGCCTTGCGTATATAAAATTGATTTGGAATTTTATTTTCGTTGAATGAATCTAACTGCTTCTCGCTTTAATTGAAAGACGCTTTTTTTCTTTCCCAGTGTTTAATCCCTCCAAACATAGTCGCGCTTTAATCGCTGCTCCAATAACCCCCCTTGCTGATGTCGGTAACAATTGGTTCTGAACCACTTTTCGCCCGAAGCTTCGCGACTTATGTGGATCGACCTTGGGTGGTGTGTCTGATATTTCGATGATAGATGTGCTGCTGTTAATTCTTCAAGGGCATTCATTGTGGCTGTGGCCATCATCACTTGTGTGGATGGTCTAAATGGAAAACCTAGAGCGACTTTGTGTATCTTGCGGATCAAGCAATTTACAGTATCCTCTTCCTTCCTAGAGAGTGAGACATATGGTAGTGCGAAGGTGATTTTCCTCTAGACAAAAGCCTGGATGAGCTGAATTATCTCCTTCTCTCGAAGCCCTCTACGTTTATTGGAGGTCCTCCCTATGAGGTGGAGCGTAAGGGCATTGATTGTAGCTGTGGTAATCATCCTTTGTCTGGATGCTCTAACTGGAACACCTAGAGCGACTTTGTGCATCTTGCGGATCAAGCAATTTACAGTATCCTCTTCCTTCCTAGATAGTGAGATATATGGTAGTGAGAAGGTGATTTTGCTCTAGACAAAAGCCTGGATGAGCTGAATTAGCTCCCTCTCTCGAAGCCCTCTACGTTTTTTGGAGGTCCTCCCTATGAGGTGGAGCGTAAGGGCATTGATTGTGGCTGTGGCCATCATCCTTTGTCTGGATGCTCTAACTGGAACACCTACAGCGATTTTGTGCATCTTGCGGATCAAGCAATTTACAGTATCCTCTTCCTTCCTAGAGAGTGAGACATATGGTAGTGCGAAGGTGCTTTTGCTCTAGACAAAAGCCTGGATGAGCTGAATTATCTCCTTCTTTCGAAACCCTCTAGGTTTATTGGAGGTCCTCCCTATGAAGTGGAGCGTAAGGGCATTGATTTTGGCTGTGGCCATCATCCTTTGTCTGGATGCTCTAACTGGAACACCTAGAGCGACTTTGTGCATCTTGCGGATCAAGCAATTTACAGTATCCTCTTCCTTCCTAGAGAGTGAGACATATGGTAGTGCGAAGGTGCTTTTGCTCTAGGCAAAATCCTGGATCAGCTGAGTTAGCTCCTTCTCTCGAAGCCTTCAGCGTTTATTGGAGGTCCTCTCTATGAGGTGCAGCCTAAGGGCATTGATTGTTGCTGTGGCCATCATCCTTTGTGTGGATGCTCGAGACAAAAGCCTGGATGAGCTGAATTAGCTCCTTCTCTCGAAGCCCTCTACGTTTATTGGAGGTCCTCCCTATGAGGTGGAGCGTAAGGGCATTGATTGTGGCTGTGACCATCATCCTTTGTGTGGATGCTCTAAATGGAACACCTAGAGCGACTTTGTGTATCTTGTGGATCAAGCAATTTACAGTATCCTCTTCCTTCCTAGATAGTGAGATATATGGTAGTGAGAAGGTGATTTTGCTCTAGACAAAAGCCTGGATGAGCTGAATTAGCTCCCTCTCTCGAAGCCCTCTACGTTTTTTGGAGGTCCTCCCTATGAGGTGGAGCGTAAGGGCATTGATTGTGGCTGTGGCCATCATCCTTTGTCTGGATGCTCTAACTGGAACACCTACAGCGATTTTGTGCATCTTGCGGATCAAGCAATTTACAGTATCCTCTTCCTTCCTAGAGAGTGAGACATATGGTAGTGCGAAGGTGCTTTTGCTCTAGACAAAAGCCTGGATGAGCTGAATTATCTCCTTCTCTCGAAACCCTCTAGGTTTATTGGAGGTCCTCCCTATGAAGTGGAGCGTAAGGGCATTGATTTTGGCTGTGGCCATCATCCTTTGTCTGGATGCTCTAACTGGAACACCTAGAGCGACTTTGTGCATCTTGCGGATCAAGCAATTTACAGTATCCTCTTCCTTCCTAGAGAGTGAGACATATGGTAGTGCGAAGGTGCTTTTGCTCTAGGCAAAATCCTGGATCAGCTGAATTAGCTCCTTCTCTCGAAGCCCTCAGCGTTTATTGGAGGTCCTCTCTATGAGGTGGAGCGTAAGGGCATTGATTGTTGCTGTGGCCATCATGCTTTGTGTGGATGCTCGAGACAAAAGGCTGGATGAGCTGAATTAGCTCCTTCTCTCGAAGCCCTCTACGTTTTTTGGAGGTCCTCCCTATGAGGTGGAGCGTAAGGGCATTGATTGTGGCTGTGGCCATCATCCTTTGTCTGGATGCTCTAACTGGAACACCTACAGCGATTTTGCGCATCTTGCGGATCAAGCAATTTACAGTATCCTCTTCCTTCCTAGAGAGTGAGACATATGGTAGTGCGAAGGTGCTTTTGCTCTAGACAAAAGCCTGGATGAGCTGAATTATCTCCTTCTCTCGAAACCCTCTAGGTTTATTGGAGGTCCTCCCTATGAAGTGGAGCGTAAGGGCATTGATTGTGGCTGTGGCCATCATCCTTTGTCTGGATGCTCTAACTTGAACACCTAGAGCGACTTTGTGCATCTTGCAGATCAAGCAATTTACAGTATCCTCTTCCTTCCTAGAGAGTGAGACATATGGTAGTGCGAAGGTGCTTTTGCTCTAGACAAAAGCCTGGATGAGCTGAATTAGCTCCTTCTCTCGAAGCCCTCCTCGTTTATTGGAGGTACTCTCTGTAAGGTGGAGCGTAAGTGCGTTGATTGTGGCTGTGGCCATCATCCTTTGTGTGGATGGTCTAACTGGAACACCTAGAGCGACTTTGTGCATCTTGCGGATCAAGCAATTTACAGTATGCTCTTCCTTCCTAGGGAAGAAAGAGAGAAAAGTCATAAGCGAAAAGCAGGAATGTTAATCAGGCTGAGCCCGGTAGGCTACCCTGCAATGGGGAAGGGGGAGAAGGGATTGAAATATGTGAAGAAAGAGAGAAGTTCACAGTTCACACCTTGCACATTTACAGTCAAGCGCTCAACGCTAATTTTCGTCACAGGCGGTCATGTAGGCTTGTGCACTTCAAAAAGCGCAGCAGCGCCTTTGTAGCCCTGTACATAGAAGACGCACGAGGCCATGGGCCAAGATCTCCTCAGTAAAAGGCCTGTCTTCTAAGTGCCCCAAAGCCGTCCGAAGGGCAATCCTCTCTTCTTCGTATCTAGGGCAGTCACATAAGAGACGTCTCATGGTTTCCTCAACAACACACGTACTGCAGTTGGCACTGTCCGCCATTCCAATTAGGAATAAATAGGAGTTCGTAAAAGAAACTCCTAATCGCAGGCGGCACAGTAAGGTTTCTTCATGTCGTTTAAAAGCGGGTAAAAGTCGTAATTGCATCTGTGGGTCCATGGCATATAGGCGCCGGTTGGTGAACTCTGGTGTATGCCATTTTCTCAGAGTTATAGTATGGGCAAGACTGCCGAGGTGCCACGCTGCATACGTTCTTGACAATGGTATTGGGATTCTTTCATATTCGTCATGTGCTTCACGGGCAGCTTTGTCGGCACATTCATTGTCAGTGATGTTGCAGTGCCCAGGTAGCCACTGAAATACAATGTCGTGGCCTCTGACCACCGCTTGATGGTAGCGTACTCGTATCTCTGCTACCAATTGTTCATATGGGCTGCGGCGCAGAGCTGATAAAAGTGACTGTAGGGCTGCCTTTGAGTCACAGAATATAGCCCAGTTATTTGGTGATTGTTCGTGCACATAAAGCACTGCGCTACGGAGGGCAGCAAGTTCGGACCCTGTCGATGTTGTGACGTGGCTGATCTTGAACTTCTTGCAGAATAATGCCGACGGAATAACTACCGCACCAGTAGAGCTGGTCAGAGTCGAATAGCCATCTGTATAAATGTGAATTCGATCAGAGTAGGAATCATGCAGCATATGTAGAGCAGCTTGAATCAAGGCACATGTTGGCTTGTCGGACTTCTTTGTAACTTCTGGAATGGAAAACCGCACTTGGTGGCTGCCGGAGACACCACAAAGGACAAGGTGGTATTGCGGCAGGCGTGAAGTCCGATGGAAGAGAAGATCGATAGGAAGTTACAATGCCCGAAAAAGTTGCATCTGGTCTTCTTTCCGAGAGAGAAGCAAGGCGTTGAGACTGTAGTCGGGAAAGGTGTCGAAGATGATTTCGAAGGGTGTCTGTGGCGACATACGTTCTGATGGGGTGTTCCCTGGCGATGGCAATTGTTGCCGCTGTTGATGCGCATCGCAGTAGGCCAAGAGAAGTTCTAAGTGCTTGAGCTTGCATGCTCTCAAGCATTCTGAGGTTAGTCATCCGGGCGCTTGATAACACCGGGGTGCTGTAGCGCAACAAACCCATAAAAAGCGCTTTGTATAGTTGCAGCATAGAACACACCGACGGTCCCCAAGCTTTTCCGGCGATGGCGTTGAAGAGGTGACTGATCGAGAGGAGTCTTTTCCTGAGGTAGGATACATGGGGGCTCCAGGAGAGGTCGCGGTCAACAGTGATCCCTCAAAATCGATGGTTCTTTTTACACAAAATAGGCTGGCCATTAATAGACACCGGATATTCGGCCATCGATTTTCGCGTGAAGGCGACTAACGCGCATTCTTCAGTTGAAGCGCCGAGACCTTGTCTCTGACGATAAGTAGACGTCATCATTGCAGCCTTTTGTAACCTTGCGCGAACTTGCGGGCGAGTTACTCCGGAAGCCCAGATGCAGATGTCATCTGCGTAAATTGATAGATTCACAGGCTGTGGCAAGGATTCCGCCAGCCCAATCAGAGCCAGGTTGAACAAAACTGGGCTCAAAACGCCAATTTGTGGAACCCCACGGTTGGTATAGTGTTCGGTAATTTGACCATCTTCTGTCACTACAAAGAAGCTCCTTTGGGTCAGGTACCTACGAATCCACCGGAAAGTGCAGCCTCCGATTTCACCAGCCACGAGCGCGTCAAGAATTGCTTCATGGGAGACATTATCATAAGCACCCCTCACGTCAAAAAATAGCGCTACAGAGATGCGTTTGGATGATTTTTGTTGTTGAAGCGACGACACGAGATCAATGACGTTGTCAACCGACGAGCGACCACGTCGAAAACCTGTCATCGCGTCTGGATAAACATTGTAATGTTCAAGAAACCACTTGAGGCACGTGAGGATCATCCTTTCCATCAACTTGCCAACGCAGCTGGCGAGAGCAATAGGCCGATAGGATTTCAGTTCAAGGGGAGACTTTCCTTGCTTTAAGATTGGTACAACACGGCTACGCTTCCACTCAGGGGGAACAACACCGTCACTCTATGAGAGATTGAGATGATGCAGCAGGATCTCTCGGGCTTCATGATCAAGGTGGCGGAGAGCAGCATATGTTACGTTCTCGGGTCCGGGCGAAGAGGAACGCCTGCAAATGGCTAAAGCAGCCTCCATTTCTTCTATGGAGAAAAGTTCGTCCGTTGCCTAAACTTGCATGAGGGGAACTTCGTACAATTCAAGATCCTTTTTTAGCATTCTGTTTTTTGCAATTTCCGCACAAAAGTCTTCTCCGACATCCACTTCTGGACAGCCTTGGTGGAGCGCCAGTGCCTTAAAGGGGTGGCGTTGCTGAGGAGAAGAGCGAAGGCCCTGGAGAGTTCGCCATACGCGAGAGCGTGCTTTGCGGGGGTCCAACGAGTTACAGAAAGAATGCCATCGTTCGTTGTCTAATTTGTCCATGCGACGACGTATTTTCTTCTGCGTGCGCCTGGCCTCCCTAAGGTCTAGAATCGACTTAGTACGTCTGTGTCTCTTCTCGGCACGGCGACGTACTGCACGAAGCTTTTCTAATTCAATGTCGAAGTCAGTGCGAGCAGGTGACCGTGAGAAACAGCGCGTTGCAGCATGCATCGCGTCGGCAATCCCAAGCTCTATGCTGCGTGCAAGGCCTCTCTTGCATTCGGCGTTCACCGAGGCTTGAAATGCGGGCCCATCAATTGTTCGAGAGACTATAGGGGAAAACATATTGCTTAGACCTTTGATGGCAACGTAAGTAGGAATATGGTAACTTCCGCGCGTTTCCAAGTGAGTAAACCTGTAGACGCTCGAACTAAGGCATCGTGACACCAAGGTAAGGTCTAGGCAGCTGCTATACGACGACCCTTTCAATAATGTAGGACTGCCGTCGTTCAAAAGGCAGAAGTCATGGTCCGAAGCAAAAGATACAAGAGTCTGACCTCTTGAATTGGTTCTTGTACTTCCCCAAAGTGGGTGATGGGCATTAAAATTTCCTGTGATGATCCAAGGACTGGAGGTCGACGTAAA